>NC_134353.1:736942417-737245229 GCF_048569485.1 Anomaloglossus baeobatrachus
TCAGACAGGGTCTCAGTCACATCTAAATCATCCTGAGTAGTGACATCCAGTTCACCCACCCCTCTCAGAAGTAACTCCTCGAATCCCCATTAATGGTATAATGTAAGAAAACCTTTCCCACGTAAATCACACTGAGGCAGCATACTTACATCTAGAGATCCCACCTTACTCTATTGGGTATATTCTCATCAAGAAGTCCCTCCACACCATAGCATCCTCCTTTAAGCATCTCCTGAGACTATCATGCTAACTCCAAATTGCCACACTTAATTTATCTCTAAAGACCCAGGGTATGCGCACCAAGATCTGCACTTCTGTGATGGGTTACTTGCACAATTCACCATCTAGAGAAACCCCTTTAAGTGTATGATACTGTGACGCCCTGAACTAGTCAGGTCGTCACAGGGTTCTGCACAATCTTTCTCTCCCCGTAGAGGGCTCAACCCCCCATGGTTTTGGAAACCGAACCTGCAGTACTGCCTCCACTAGCATTCACAAATCTTAGATACACCTTGCACCACACCCTGTCAGGCAGACCAGTGGCTGTTTTAGCTGGAATAGGGCTGCCCACCTAGGGGTCAGGCAGAGAGGTGGGAGGTGTCAAGTGAGTTGAGTGGTAGCCCTCGAGCTGTAAGGAACTCACAGGAAGCTGGAAGTTGTAGCTCCCAGGGGGAAAAGTAGACTAGGTTGCAGACGGTGGTCTGGACCTAGAGGAGTCGGAACCCCGGTCGCAGGGGATTGAGGCTAGGTGCCTGGGACCTGTCTTGGAGGACGATCAGCAGCCTGGGCCTAATCACCGGTCTTGGACCGAAGGCACGACGGGGTACACGGACCCTAGGTCAGGGAGAAGCTTCAAGCAACCTAGCAATTAACCTGTGGAGGACAGGGCCTCTACGGACTGTTCCCACAAAGCTCAGAGATCGGGGGCACTAGCGCATCGAGGGGGATAGGGCTTTCCAAGCAAGCGGCCCACTGAAATCCCAAGTGTGAACCCCTGAGCGCAAGCTCTTCTACTAGGCCACAGTGGGGAGCAGGGCCCGGAAAGCTCGAAGCTGACAGGCCACAAAGGACACTCTTAAAATACTGTGCCAGGAGGCAGGTCACGGACCACCAGGCAGTGCTGCAGGGGACGGGACCCGGACGAGCTCCCCCAAGAGGGCAGCAGCACCTAGAGACTTGGTTTACAATGTTGTCAGCATCTGCTTTATTGCTGAGTGAGTACCAGATAATCCCCTGCAACCAGCGAGCCTGCGCTCCCCATGCACCCCATACCACCATCCAGAGTCCCAGAGCCTTTCCCTACCCGTGGAAGGTAACGTTATCTAGCTGCCCCACTTCATCACTCCCAATGGCAGCGGCGGTACTCCCAATTACCGTACACCACGGGTGGCGTCACAAACTATATATATATATCTCCCCTGTAAATACTCCCCTTCTTTATCCGGGTGTGACCCTTAGCCCCCGGGTCCGGAGACCCTCAAGCCACGAGCAGTGACATTCGGATCTGAGTGGTCCGACCGCTGCTGGGGCGTTACACTACTGTTAAAGAGGCGGTTGGGGGGCCTCATTAGTTGTGGCAGAGCCTGCTGTTCCTAAGCTCCCCCATCCTCTCCTTCAGCTTCATTGTTCATAGCAGAAACAACAGTCTTTCCGGTCAGGGGGTTCAATAGGTATCTGCCAGGGAATGGCAACCAGCCGGCACTACGTGTCCAGCACCTGAATTCGACCCAGAAGGTCACGCCAAATTAATATTATTGGGGTTTTCCTCCACCATATCTCTCACAGACACATCCTCTTTCTCTCCCTCAGGGACTCTCCTCACACCAACTGACTTCTTAACTGTTATTTTTTTCAAACTAAGCCCCTCCCCTTCACTAACTCCCTCTAGCCCGGAAGTATCGGGCTTACACATTGTGGCCATCTAGTGGCCGTTTAAACACATTACACCACAACATAAAATTTAAACATTGCATTTCATACACAGTGGATTTGCACATCTGGGGCGGCCGAGCCGTACACCCCTTTACACTACTACCATAATTCCTAGGCAGCATGTCGTGGGGTTATGCCTTATATACATCTGCCTTTTGTCCTTATATTGATCACCAGCACACTCGTGCCATTAGCACTTCAAAGACATCTCCAGAATCCCCTTTTCTTACTGTAAACAGCAATTTGATTCATTCTCAACCTTATTGCTGTAACCATTACTAATTCATCTTCCTCTATCCAAACTCTCTTCTCTCCAAACCCGTCACTCCTGTTTCTAACACTTTGCTGGCATTGCATCGCTTCTATATAATGTGCTACCCCAGAAAGATAAGTTTCCAACATTCACAGTTTTATTCATGTCCTAAAAAAACAGATCCTTTTAGGCAGGCCTTTAACTCGCCATAATGAGGAGGTGTCAATCAGCGAGGTTGTGCTAAACTATCATAAAGGATTATATCGCCATTCTGACATGAACTATCATCAATCACAGTAAATGCAAAATCCTTATCCGATGTAATCTCTTTAGTAATATTTGAAGTTTGCAGTGTGAGAACTTACTTTAAAAGGTAGGATGTAGCGTTTTTTTATTTTTGTATTAAAAATAGTGATTATGAAATCAAGTATTTTTAATATAAAATTAAAATCACTGCTTATTTAATTTTTATTTAATTCTAATTTTACTGAAGGCACTGGGGGCCATATTGAATTTGCTGTGTGTAACGACAGTTACTCACTCCTTTATGGCAGCCCTTGTGCATAGAGAACAGTGGTCGGGATCCGACCCCTTTTAGTAACGTTAGAGTAGGAGTTTGCTGTGACCTGGATGCGCCCCCTGGGCTGTCCAGATCACAGGAGATGGAGGAGATCAGCACCATCATTTTGGAGCTCACAGCATATGCTGTTTGCTCCACTTTACCCCTGTAAGTCGCCAGGATGTGCGAGTACGGGGCGCCGGGGCGCCTCCCCTCCCCTCCTCTCCCCCCGCCGTTACCGTCTCCAATGACACCCCCTCCCTCCGCTCTACCCGCCCCGCTCTCCCCCTGTTACTCCCCCCGCTACTGCTGCCGCCGCCCCTCCCCTCCTCTCCCTCCGCCGTTACTGTCTCCAGTGACACCCCCTCCCTCCGCTCTACCCAGCTCCCGCTCTGCCCCCCGCCGCCGCTGCTGTGTGTGTGTTTGTGTGCCTCTGCATGTGAGTACTGGCGCCCCTCCTCTCATCACCACCGCTGCTACCGTCTCCAATAACACCCTCCCCTCCCTTCCGTCTGCCACCTGTCGGCCTGTGTGTGTACCGGTGATACTGTCTGCAGAGCTGTGTATCTAATCCTCTCCTGTGTGATACTGTCTGCAGAGCTGTGTATCTAATCCTATCCTGTGTGATAGTCTGCTGAGCTGTGTATCTAATCCTATCCTGTGTGATACTGTCTACTGAGCTGTGTATCTAATCCTATCCTGTGTGATAGTCTGCTGAGCTGTGTATCTAATAATATCCTGTGTGATACTGTCTGCAGAGCTGTGTATCCAATCCTATCCTGTGTGATACTGTCTGCTGAGCTGTATCTAATCCTGTCCTGTGTGATACAGTCTGCTGAGCTGTGTATCTAATCCTATCCTGTGTGATACAGTCTGCTGAGCTGTGTATCTAATCCTGTCCTGTGTGATAGTCTGCAGAGCTGTGTATCTAATCCTCTCCTGTGTGATACTGTCTGCTGAGCTGTGCATCTAATCCTATCCTGTGTGATACTCCAGTTTTCCTTGGTGACACTTTAGACATTTCTGGTCACCAACAAAATGGCTCTGCACCATGATCCTACACTTCATTCTCTGTTATCCCTTGGAAACACCCAGATTGGGAGGGGGCTGTGACATCACACAAAGGAGAGCAGATTCTGCCCACTTTTTTGCAGTTGTAATCCAGGCTATTTCTACAGTGGGATTTCTGTAGGATTTCAGAAGCTGCTCCCCCTGGTGTTTAACAGTGGAAAATATCAAACTTTTTTTTTAATTATATTTTGCTCAATTAAAAACAAATAATAATATTTAAACAAAACATTAAAACATTAATACTTTACATTTTTTCAGTTATTGAATTTTTTTTTTGACGACACCTTCCCTTTAATGTCTGATTTTTTTTTTGTACAGGTACCACCTGAACTGTAAAGTAAGGGTAAATACAGTATATTTTACAATATTAGTTCAGAAGCTATTAAAGGGAACCTTTCAGATGATTTATACTGCCAGAACCAGCGTTATTGCAGTCTTGTTCAGTATATTCCACTCTGAAATTCTTCTGCTTCTGAGAAAGCAAACTTTAAGGCCTAAAATACACTTCCGCAAAAAAAAGTCCGTGTGACACGGTCCGTGTTTCGGGTCCGTGTTCCATTTTTTTGGGGCATTTCTCCGGTACGTATGGCATCCGTGTGATGGCGTATGCGAGCCGTGTGTACGTGTAAAATGTCCGTGTTTGTGTCTAAAATGCCCGTGTATGTGTACGTGGAATGTCCGTGTGGAATGTCCGTTTGTGTGTTGCACAATGTCGTTGATACATGTCGGCTGACTGCAGACAGAGTTGCGCGATGAGAATGAACTCGGGTGAACTTCACCCGACTTCATTGTCATGCCACGGCTCTGTCTGTGTGCCGCGTACTGATTAGTGCTCACCTGTGAAGGATTCACCAGTGACCGCTAATCTCCCGAGTGACTGAAGTGAGCAGCCCTCTCTCATACTTACCGCTCCCCGATCACCAGCGTGGCGAGGAACAGCTGTGCAGAGAATACGCGGAAACAATTACTTTGAATATGCCGGCCGCTCATTAATCAATCTCGTATTCCCTGCTTTCCCCGCCAACCGGCGCCTATGATTGGTTGCAGTCAGACACGCCCCCGACGCTGAGTGACAGCTGTCTCACTGCACCCAATCACAGCAGCCGGTGGGCGTGTCTATACTGTGCAGTAAAATAAATAAATAAATAATTTAAAAAAACGGCGTGTGGTCCCCCCCAATTTTAATACCAGCCAGATAAAGCCATACGGCTGAAGGCTGGTATTCTCAGGATGGGGAGCCCCACGTTATGGGGAGCCCCCCAGCCTAACAATATCAGTCAGCAGCCGCCCAGAATTGCCGTATACATTATATGCGACAGTTCTGGGACTGTACCCGGCTCTTCTCGATTTGCCCTGGTGCGTTGGCAAATCGGGGTAATAAGGAGATTCTGGCAGCCCATAGCTGCCAATAAGTCCTAGATTAATCATGTCAGGCGTCTCCCCGAGATACCTTCCATGATTAATCTGTAAATTACAGTAAATAAACACACACACCCGAACAATCCTTTATTAGAAAAAAAAACACAAACATATACCCTGGTTCACCACTTTAATAAGCCCGAAAAAGCCCTCCATGTCCGGCGTACTCCAGGATGGTCCAGCGTCGCATCCAGCTCTGCTGCATGAAGGTGACCGGAGCTGCAGAAGACACATCCGCTCCTGTCACCTCCACGCAGCTAATGAAGGGAATAGCGCGATCAGCTGTATTCAGCGTTGGCCGCGAGTAACCTCAGTGGCAGCTCAGCCAGATCAGTTCAGCAGACATGTGTGGGGATTACAGCGAGCTTGCCACGGGAGCCAGCGGTAACAGGACAGACACGACCAAGGACGTAACAGTACGTCCTTGGTCGTGAAGGAAAGTCCCTTTAAAAATGACGAATATTCCATATTGAGACATTTGAAAAAGCTAAATACACAATTATACTTACTATTTCTTATTTTTAGCATGACAATGAGATTTTGCATTTTTCAGATTATAAGACGCATTGGACTATAAAACACACCTAAGTTTTAGATGAGGAGAATAGGGAAAATTTTTAAGCAAAAAATGTGATAATGACTCACTGTTATGGAGGCGATCTGCTGCTAACACTGTTATAGAGGTAATGCCCACCAATTCTGTACCAATGTCCCCCATCATGAGCCCCTTCCAGGTTTCTACTGTATATCCTCCATCCTGGTTTATCAAGTATGTCCCTGATCCTGGTGCATATGTCCACCATCCTGGGGTATATGTCCCCTATCCTGGTATATATGATCTCCATCCTTGTACATATATCCCCCTATCCTGGTATATATGATCCACATTATGGTCCCATCCTGGTATATATGTTCCGTCTTAGCTCTGCTACATTTGTCCATCTCTGCTATGCTACATCTGACCATCTTAGCTTTGTTACATCTGAGTAAGACAGTAAGATGTACCACAGCAGACACAGATGTAGCATCTCTGACCATCTCTGCTCCACTACATATGAGCGGTTGTGCTTTACTACATTTGTCCATCTCAGCTCGGCTACATCTGAGATGTACAGCTGCAGTTCCATCTTTGCTGTAAGTAATGATATTTATTCCTCTTTTTTGTTGCTTTTTTATATTATATATAGTGTAGGGACCTACAAGCATGAGGTTCCCGTGACGAGGGTTGTAGGCTTCCGTCTTATGGCCATAACACCAACTAAGAACCTCAGATTTTTTTGGACAGGATTCAGCCAGGTGCCCCTTTTTGTTAGGCCTTGCATATTAGAGTTCCTGTCCCTGTATGATGCGCAGTTTGAGTACAGCTTGGCAGCCCGCTTGATCTAATAGTATGGGCGTCACCTAATATGCTGCGGGCTTGTGACTGTGCATCTGCATGTGTGAACAGCGCTCTATGCAAGCCATCAATGTGCAGTTTTACCATCCAGCAATCGTCCCCTCCATGTTTTGGAAGTGTGTGTGATTTTCTCCTCCTGCACCTGTGATGCCTCCACCTAGTGGGGGGCTTAGCTGTATTCTGCTGGAGTAGTAGTTTTTGGCCTAGGCAATGTGTCGCGGGTGGAGGGGTTGGGAACGCCGCTCGCCTGGGAATCGCTGGCACTCGGGTCCGGTGCTGCTGCTCCCGGGTGGCTCGAGCACGGGGCCGGACCCGGGGGCTCGAGCAGCGCCTCCTCGCCCACGAGTGAAAAGGGGAGGTTTGTAGTGGGATGTCGGTCGTGACGCCACCCACGGGGTTGTGGTTATGGTTGGGCACCACCGCTGCTGGTGACAGGGTTTCCCGGGAGCGATGGTGGAGAGCAGCTAAGGTGTTGGCCCCTCCGTGGGTAGGGGTTGTTGGTCCCGGGGCCCCGGTTGGGGAGGAGGGAGGAGGTATAGGTACAGGTGCCGAAGCGGGGAGGCAGCGTGGGCGCAGGTGCAACGTTGCGGTGCAGCGCGGTGCTGGATGGCACTGTTGTACTTACTCAGACACAGAAGGACAGAGTCTCTGGTAAACCAAATGGCTGGATGGATGGGGCCCGCAGCCGGCTACGGTGTTCTCACTCTCTCCAGACGGGTTGATGGTGGCTGTCGTTTCCTGCACCTGTATGTGTGTTTGACTCCTATGGCTTCCCCCGGGTAGTCCGCTCCCCGGCGTGAATGTGGCGCCCTGGACAAGCCAGGGGCCACAGAGCACAACACCCACACACCCCACACTCCCAGCAAGCACACCAAAGCCAGAACACAAAACCCTTGTTGCCTTCCTCCAAGGGCTGATGATCAGACCAGGGGGTGGGCCAGGCGGTTGGTCCCGCCCACTGAGGAGTTCACAGTCCTGGAGGCGGGAAAACCAGGCAGATTAGTTGTGGAGTTTGAAGTAGAAGGAGGAAAGTAGTAGAGCAGCTTGAAGTTGATCCGGGTGTGTGGCCCGGACAGATCAGCAAGGTTGGCAGACGGTGGTGACCATCTGCAGGAGTGGCCGATTGGAGTCTACCGTAAGGACCGTGGACGGGCGGTGGCCCGGCGGTACCGGACCGGTACACAAAGAGGAGCCAGCACCATCTGGCAGGGGCTTTTTGGACCCCGGCAAGGCTAGGAGTCGCCGTGAATTTGCCAAATCCGTTAGTGAAGGGGACCTCCTGGGTTTCCAAACAGTCAAGTCCCAACAGAAGGCAACCATCCAACCGAGTGACAGAGACACCGCCACCGCCAAGGCAACCGTTTCTCAGGGCCAGCGCCTGCGGGCAAAAGGGGCTCCTCCAGCCCATATCCAAGCCGGGGAGCGGTTTACTGGTGGGAACCCATTGGAACCGTACAGACATCTTAGGTGCAGGGAAAGGCAGTCACCACCAACCTGCCGGGAGCAACAACACCGCAGCCGTCTGTGGGACCCGTCCATCCAGCCGTGTGTTTTACCGAGACTGTGTCTTCATCATTGGGCTGAGTGAGTACCACCGTGCCGTGCGGCACAGCGCTGCCCCTGCGACCCTGCACCTCGCCAGGCCCCGTAGCCCGCCTGCCATCCATCCCTACCCCATCACCGGGCCCCGGGACAACCAACCCCCTACCCACGGAGGGGAGAAATAACAACCAAGCTGCTCCCTGTCACCGCTCCCGGGATCCCCGTCCAGAGCAGCGGTGGTGTCACCATTATCACCACAACCGTGGGTGGCGTCACGGACAATAAATCCCCACAATCAAATCCCCTTTTCACTCACGGGCGAAGAACGCCGCTCGAGTCCCCGGGATCTGGCCCACCGCTCGAGCCACCACCGAGCAGCAGCGGCAGCCGCAGAGCAGCAGCACCAGCGGCCGGACCCGAGCAGTGGGAGAGCGCAGAGTTCCCTCCTCCGTCCACGACATGTACATGTCGGGAGAGCCCGTTTTGCCCGCAGGCGCTGGCCCTTGGATCTCTGGCCCTTGGTGGTGGCTCTTATCTGGACGGGTTGGGCTGTTGCCTTCTGACGGGACTTGTTTGGGAATGAACCCCTGAGGTCCAGATCGCAATCAGAGAATTTGACCTTTTACGGCGGCTCCTAGACTAGTCGGGGTCTGAGTACCCTGCCTTGGTGCTTGGCTTCAATCTGCTCCCCAGTTCGGTACCAGCGGGCCACCGCCCGACCCTGGTCCTATGGTTCCGCTGACCTCCACCAACTCCTGCAGACGGCCACCACCGTCTGCCGACCTTGCTGATTGTGCCTGGGCTCCAACCCAGACACACACAGTCTTTGCTCCTCTCACTTCCACTTCTCAACTTCAACTCACCCTTCAACTAACTTACTTTTTCCCGCCTCCAGGCCTGCGAACTCCTTGGTGGGTGGGGCCAACCGCCTGGCTCCACCCCACCTGGTGTGGACATCAGACCCTGGAGGGAGGCAACAAGGATTTTGTTTGACCGATATACCTGGCCGGGGGAGGGGGTGTGTGTATGTGGTCTTATTCTGTGACCCCTGGGGGTCCAGGGCATCACACTCCCCCTTGGTAAAACGCAGACCGTCTGCGGCTGCCTGTCCATCACCGGTTTTATTTTCTGAAAAATATAAAAGCAAACAAACGGTATGCATATTTTAAATCTTCCCTTACGGGAGGCATGGTACTTTGAACATTACAAACGGTAATAAAAACACTTTTAATAACAACGGACGGGTCACAGTTCTTCCGCTTTCTCTCCCAAACAACCTAAACCTTGATGCTGCCCCTAAGAAGCGGGCAGCACCCCTTTTCCCCAGTCCGGAAAACAGAACCTGGTTCAGGCTGCCCAAGCGGGAACGGGTACGGTGTCTCGCACCCGGCTGTCATTCAGGGGGCCCCACGTCCAGGGGGACTCCTGACCCCGGAGGATGGTCACCGGTCCTGGTGGTGACCGGACCCCAGCCTGCTCTGCTGTGGGTCCTTCCTCCAATCTGCCTCTCCGGAGGCGGTTAACGGGACTCCAGCCCGGCATTATTTACAAGCCCACAAGTTCGTGGGTGGCCTGCAAGTTCTCGGCCATGTTCATGAGCAGTTTCTCATGTGGGCAAGCTTTTAGGGGATAAGGTGGCAAAGGGTGACAAAGGTGACAGCACAAGTCCCAATGGGGACGGGCGCTTCAACAGCCAATGGGCTGCCACAAAACAAAGCAACTGTAGGGTCCCAACGGGGACTTGCTGTAGGGTCCCAATGGGGACTGTCAGTTGGGTCCCAGGGGCTATCCACAACACTTGACTCCATTACAGCTTCCTCCTGCAGCTTTCTCACAGTCCACCACCGGACAGCACGAGCCCCCAATGCCACCTGCACTCACGGGCGACACTGTCCCACAGGACTCCATTTTCAGCTGCCGGCGGTGCGGGTACGACTGCTCTTCCGACCGGACTCTTTGATCTTGAGGGCCAACTAGAACATCAACAGGGTCCCCACGGGGACCGACAGCAAGGTAGCCAGGAACCACTACCGGATCAACTCTCTTCTCTTTAAACAGCGATCTCGTGGCGCAGCTGCCGTAGCTGCCGCTCCCAGCATGGAGCATCTTCAACCTGCTCTGGGTCAGCTTGTGTGGGGGACGGGCCCAGCTGGAATCCCTCCGTGCTGGCTATGACCGGCACCTTCGGTAATGAGGGACCCCGCTGTGACGTGGCCTGTTCTGCCGCTTGGCAGCTACATCCCCGCCGTGCCTAAGCCGAGGCCGGGTGTCTGGCGAGCGGTCATCGGGACTTGCGGTGCTGGCTTTGGGTCGAAGATCGCCTCCGTTGCAGCCGGGCGGACTACCGGGGCCGTCGTCATCTCCATCGCAGCTGGGATGGAAGCCGGGACGTCTGCCAGGGCGGTGACAAAGGTAAGGCCTGGCGGCCCCAGGTCTGGGCCCTCTCCCACAGACGCTGCGGGCTCCGCTACCGGTGACAGGGGTAACAAGTTGGTCGGGGCGGAGTCCGCGGGCATGGGCAGTGAGGAAGTGGCGTGGTGGATGGCAGCAGGCCGGACCCCTCAGCCGCAGCGGCCGTTCCCTCAGGGACATAGGGGCGTGTGTCGCTCACCCGCTCCTCGGAGACCACCTCCACTTCATATGTCCGCACGGTTGCAACCAGGCCCTTCATCTCCGACATCCACTCCGCCATCATGGAGTGGACTGTGGCCTGGAGCTCCTGGCACATCTTGCTGCTGGGTCCAGGAACAGGTATCAGCAGAGTTCTGGCGTCCCTACACTCAGCAGCGCTAGTTACATGCCGCCATTCTTCACCCGCTCCCCCTTTGTTCTCTCCGGCACCTCCTTCTCTTGGGGGCGGGGCTTCACTTTTCACGCCTTCCCTGCTCGGGGAAGACGACTCGAGCGGGAACTTTTTGCGCCCAAGATGGCGGACTTTCAAATTTTTCGTCCAGACACCGCCGGCGGGGACTGCAAGGCGCACTTCTACTGGTAAGTAGATGGGTAGGATCCTATTCGTGACTCCAAGTTGTCACGGGCGGAGGGGTTGGGAACGCCGCTCGCCTGGGAATCGCTGGCACTCGGGTCCGGAGCTGCTGCTCCTCGGTGGCTCGAGCACGGGGCCGGACCCGGGGACTCGAGCAGCGCCTCCTCGCCCATGAGTGAAAAGGGGAGGTTTGTGGTGGGATTTCGGTCATGACGCCACCCACGGGGTTGTGGTGATGGTTGGGCACCACCGCTGCTGGTGACGGGGGTTCCCGGGAGCGATGGCGGAGAGCAGCTATGGTGTTGGCCCCTCCGTGGGTAGGGGTTGTTGGTCCCGGGGCCCCGGTTGGGGAATAGAGAGGAGGTATAGGTGCAGGTGCCGATGCGGGGAGGCAGCGTGGGCGCAGGTGCAACGTTACGGTGCAGCACGGGGCCGAATGGCACTTTTGTACTCACTCAGACACAGAAGGACAGAGTCTCTGGTAAACCAAATGGCTGGATGGACGGGGCCTGCAGCCGGCTGTGGTGTTCTCACTCTCTCCGGACGGGTTGATGGTGGCTGTCGTTTCCTGCACCTGTATGTGTGTTTGACTCCTATGGCTTCCACCGGGTAGTCCGCTCCCCGGTGTGTAAGTGTCGGGAGAGCCCGTTTTGCCCGCAGGCGCTGGCCCTTGGATCTCTGGCCCTTGGCGATGACTCTTATCCAGACGGGTTGGGCTGTTGCCTTCTGACAGGACTTGTTTGGGAATGAACCCCTGAGGTCCAGACCGCAATCAGAGAATCTGACCTTTATGGCGGCTCCTAGCCTAGTCGGGGTCTGAGTACCCTGCCTTGGTGCTTGGCTTCAATCTGCTCCCCGGTTCGGTACCGGCGGGCCACCGCCCGACCCCGGTCCTACGGTTCCGCTGACCTCCACCAACTCCTGCAGACGGCCACCACCGTCTGCCGACCTTGCTGATTGTGCCTGGGCTCCAACCCAGACACAAGACAGTCTTTGCTCCTCTCACTTCCACCTCTCAACTTCAACTCACCCTTCAACTAACTGACTTTTTCCCGCCTCCAGGCCTGTGAACTCCTCGGTGGGTGGGGCCATCCGCCTGGCTCCACCCCACCTGGTGTGGACATCAGACCCTGGAGGGAGGCAACAAGGATTTTGTTTGACCGGTGTACTTGGCCGGGGGAGGGGTGTGTGTATGTGGTGTTATTCTGTGACCCCTGGGGGTCCAGGGCGTCACAAATGTACCGCTGCAGTTCCCTCTTTGCTATGGAAAAAGTATTGAAACACCTACACATTAGACCTACAGCTTTTATGACATCTCATTCTAAACCAATAGGTATTAATATGGATTTGGTCTCTCCTCTGCAGCTAAACTAGTTTCAACTCTTCTGGGAAGGCTTTCTACAATATTTTGGAGTATTTCATGGGGAGTTTTGCCCATTCATTCAGAACAGCCTTTATGAAGTCAAATATTGATGTTGGATAAGAGGTCCTGGCTCAAAATTTCCATTTTAGTTCATCAAAAGTATTTTTAATGGGGTTGAGAAGAAGGCTATCTGCGAACGAGTCAAGTTCTCCCAGATCAAAGTCCCCAATCACACCTTTGTGTACTTTGCTATGTGCACAGTTAAAATAATACAACAAAGAACCCTTCCCAAAACTGTTCTCACAAATTTAGAATATAATTGTACAGTTGTATAAAATGTCTTGGCATGCTGATGCATTAAGATTTCTCTTCATTTCAATTAAGGTACCAAGGCTGAAAAACAACCCTATAGTATTATCCCTGCTCCACCAAACTTTACAGTCAGCACACTGCAGTAAAACAGGCAATATTTTCCTGGCATTCACTAAACCCATCCATTCAACTGTCGGATAGAAGAGCATGGTTCATCACTGCACAGAACGCACTTCTACTACTCCAGAGTCCAGCAGTAACATGCTTTTCATTAGAGATGAGCGAAGCTCAGGCTCGAGGCTCGGGTTCGGGCTCAGCAAATGACGTAAAAATCCCTGTGGTGAGTATCGCGCTGTTCGTGTGTGTGAGTGATGCACGGCATTGTGCCCGCTGCTGGAAGTGTGTGATCGGCTCAAATATGACTTAGAATGAGTGTTATAAGATGTCTTGTTCACGGAGAATAAATAAAAAAAAAAACTAAAACACCACCCACCCACCTCTGGAAGTGCTATGGCCCAAAAGCAAAACACTTCCGCAGGTGGGCGGTGTTTTGGTTTTTCTTGTTTTTTTTTTTTTTTTTCTCTGTGAACAACACATCTTACAACGCTCACTGTAAGTTATATTTGAGACGATTACACACTTCCTGCAGTGGGCACAATGCTGCGCATCACTCACACACAAGCAACGCTATACTCACCATGAGAATTTTCCCATCATTTGCAGAGCACGAACCCTGAGCCTCGAGACTGAGGTTTTCTCATCTCTAATTTTCACGACTCCATCGACCCTTGGTTTTGAGCAACATGATGTAAGGCTTGCATTACAGTTCTTCCTTGCCAACCATAGACATCCATTCCATGAGGTTCCCAGCGCAGTTTTTGTGTTGATATTAATGAGAGAGATCCTGAAATTTTTCAACTCTCCACTTACTTTATCAGCTGAGCGTTGTGACTTTTATGTACTATGTGTCTCCACACTTGGTGACCCGGCTTTGCGTGGTCTAATACTTTGTGGCTGAGCTGCTGAGGTTCTACAGTATTTTCCAATATTACCACTGAAATTGATCATGGAACATTTAGGAGGAAAGAAATTTCATGAAAAGATTTATTACAACAGTGGCATGCCATTACACGACCAATCTGCAATTCAATGAGCTCTTTAGAGAAAGCCATTTTCTCACAAATATTGGTCAGTTTGCATAGCTAGGGGCTTAATTTATACACTAGTGACAATGGCACTGGAATTTTTAACCCCTTAACGAACGCGGGACATAACATTACATCCTAAGGCATATAGGTGTAATCACCTGCGGCTGCTGCGGCAGCCGGCGGCGCTCCGAGCATATGTCAGCTAATTTGAACAGCTGACATGTGCACCTCACAGGCATGGGTTGATCCGCGATCCACTTGCGCCTGTTAACCCCTTAAATCACACTGTTAAAATGTGACAGACCGATTTAAATGCTTGTCGTGGTAAATCTTTACTCAACCAGCTCTATTGGCGGTGCCGTGAAGGGATCACTGTCAGACGATGGCTGACATGGTAGCACAGGGTCATGTGATGACTCCTTTAGCTCACATGACTCACTTACTGTTACAAGCGGCCAAGTCCTGCCTGTAACAAGAGATGAGTATTTCTGGTGATCCCAGCTGTGTAGCTGTGATCTACAGAAATGAATCAGCGATCAGACTGCTGATTCTTATAGCCACTTAGGGGTGCTAGTAAAATTTAAAAAAAAAGTATAAAACAAAGTTTAAAAAATTTAAAAAGAATAAAAAAAACCTAAAAGGTCAAATCACCCCCCTTTCACCCCATTGAACATAAAAGGGTTAAAAAATAAAAAAAAATATACACACATCTATCAAAATATACAATCATTTAATTTGATTGGTAAACGGCGTAGTGTCAAAAAAATTCCAAACGCCAAAATTACGGTTTTTGGTCGCCGCAAATGTTGTGCAAAATGCAATAACAGGTGATCAAAACATAGCATCTGCGCAAAAATGGTACTATTAAAAAAAAATGTCAGCTCGAGACGCAAAAATCAAGCCATTACTGAGCCATAGGTCCCGAAAAATGAGAACACTACAGGTTGCAGAATATGGCGCAAAAAGTGTGCCACTTTTTTTGGACAAACTTCTGATTTCTTCTTTACCCCTTAGATAAAAGTAAACTTATACATGTTCAGTATTTACGAACTCATACCGACCTGAGGCATAACACCGACACATCAGTTTTACCAAATAGTGAACACAGTGAGTAAAATATCCCAAAATCAATCATACAATCGCACTTATTTTTTACAATTTTTCAACACTTGGAATTTTTTTGCCATTTTCTAGCAAACTATATGGTAACACTTACGGTTTAATTTAAAAGTACAACTTGTCCCACAAAAAACAAGCCCTTATATGGCAAGATTGACAAAAAATAAAAAAGTTACTGCTTACCCATCGGCCGGGGTGAAGGGGTTAAGAGGTGTGTCCCAATACCTTTGTTCATATAGTATATACCGTAGATCATGATGAATAATTTTTCATTGTGCATTATGGGATAAAACCCTAGAATCAACACCTTACAAGACTTTGGTAAAAAATGAGAAAAATTAATCTTCTTTGCAAAGATGTGTAAGAATTCTGGGTTGTGTTGTGTGGCACAAATGTGACGCCCTGGCCTATCAGGTCGTCACAGGGTATTGTGCAATCTGCCCTTCTGTGCAATAACCAGGGCATGACGGGGTACGTGGACCCGTGGTCAGGGAGAAGCTTCAGGCAACCTGACAATTTATCCGACGAGAATGGAGCCTTCAAGATCTGCTCTCCACCTGCTCCAAAAGCGGGCTACTAGCGCAATGAGGGGGATAGGACTTTCCACACATACGGTCCAGAAAATCCCAAGCGTGAACCGTGAGAGCAAGCTCCATAAGTTAGCCACACTGTGGAGTGGGACCTGACTAGTTTGAAGCTACCAAGGCCAACTAGAAAGAGAACAAGGTGCCAAGGGAAAGGTCACAGATCAACAGGCAACACCAGCAGGAATGGGACCCAAACGTGCTCAGCGGCAGCGGTGTCCAGAAGATTGGTTTACTGAGTTTTCGGTGGCAGCGTCATTGGACTGAGTGAGTACGCAAGTGACCTTTACCTCTTTAACGGCACACCCCTGTCCCATCACCGAGTCCCGGGCCATCCCCCCTACCCGTGGAGGGGTTAAATTACCTGGCTGCCCACTACATCGCCACCGGGTACTCCCCAGCTGCAGTAGTGGTACTCTACCTTACCACACATCACGAGTGGGGTCACGAACTGTAAATATACCGTCCCCTGTAAACATCCCCCTTAATTGGAGTGGCCACATGAGCCCCGCGTTCGGACGCCCCTCAAGCCACTGCGGATCCAGATCCGAGCAGCTCGGCTGCTGACGCGGGAGCGGCACACAAACACCAAGCAGCAGAAGAGTTCCCCGTGGTTTGTCTGAGAAAAAAAACCAATTGTTCAGATATACTACAATTTGTTGTTTGTCTCCTGACAGATTATATAAAATTGATCTGCAAAAAACATTTAGCATTTAAATTATACTTATCTTGTAGTTACTGTAAATGTTGTTTACTATGAGTCATATTTTGCATGAAGTTTTCCACGTGTAGTATAGTGAGATTTCCTTAAAAAGGATGAACAAATACATGTTTCCAATCTCCAATACTTCTTGTATGTCTTTAGCTTCAATAAGCTTTTGAAATCTATATTTATGTTAATATTTGTATAGTTCTTTTTAAGTGAGACAATCCATATTTTACCCATGTTAGGTTTGGCCATCCTTTAAATGAAAGGTGACAGATCATGGTTAAATAAACATTTGGCAGACTACTCAGCAAATCTCCTGAAATACAAATAATCCAGAAATCAAATAATATTTTTTTTAGTATGAAATAAAACAAAATGATTCATACAAATAAAAAAGAGCTTGATATGTTATTCAAAAAAATTAAGCAAATGTTATTGAAATAATTCCTATGATCCTTCCATAGATCTCTTGTTGAGATTTATTAAAACATTCTTGACACATTGATCCTAGTAGGCCTCATACATATGGTAAGTGTAGGGAGCTTGTATGGCAGCATGTGGAAATCCTTATGCTCCATCTTGCAGACCTGTAGGCAGGTAAAGAGGCTATTTTCATCAATCCTTCACTCTGGATCTCATTCTAAGGGTGCCCTCACACGAGCGTATAACTCGCATGAGTATCGGAACGCATCACCCGGCGCGGCTAGCTTCTCTGCTGACAGGAGCGGCTCAGCTGCATGTATTTCTATGCGGCTAACATGCTCCTGTCCGGAGAGTGTGCGGCCGCACCGAGTGATGCGTTCCGATACTCATGCGAGTTATACGCTCGTGTGAGGGCACCCTAAGGGGCACTTTGCACACTACGACATCGCAAGCCGATGCTGCGATGCCGTGCGCAACAGTCCCCGCCCCCGTCGCAGCTGCGATATCTTGTGATTGCTCCCGTCGCTACGGCAGCTTCACATGCACTTACCTGCCCTGCGACGTCGCTCTGGCCAGCGAACCTCCTCCTTCCTAAGGAGGCGGCCAATAGAAGCGGAGGGGCGGAGATGAGCGGGAAGTAAACATCCCGCCCACCTCCTTCCTTCCTCATTGCAGCTGGGATGCAGGTAAGGTGATGTTCCTCGCTCCTGCGACTTTACACACAGCGATGTGTGCTGCCGCAGGAACGAGGAACAACATCGTACCTGTCACTGCTGCAAAATTTTAGAAATGTCAGACCCTACACTGATCATACGACGCCTTTGCATTCGTTAATCGTATGTAAAAGGATTCACACACTACGATGTTGACTGCGACGCCGGATGTGCGTGCAAAGCCCGCCTAAGGCCGGCTTCACACTTGCAATTAACTCGAAAGAGTGCAATGCGAGAAATTCTCGCATTGCACTCGGACCCATGTTAATCAATGAGGCAGCTCCCATCTGCTATTTTTTTCTCAGTTTAAATCGGACTGAGAAAAAAATCGCAGCATGCTGCATTTTGGTGAGTTTCATGCGCGAGTCACTCCAATAAAAGTCAATGGGTGCGTGAAAAAAAACGGATGTCACACGGACAGCACACACACCATCCTAGTGACATCCATTTTTATAAATACATTTATCGCATGTTTCAGAAAACACTGCAAATGAGTGAGGTCTGTCGATATCGGTCTCTCTGTCAGTCGGTCTCTCTGTCTCCCTGTCAGTCGGTCTCTCTCTCTCTGTCTATCCATCTCTCTATCGGTCTATCCCTCTTCCTCCCTCTCTCATACTCACTGATCCCCAATCACCAGCGCGGCGCTGCACGGCATTCACACTGCTCCGGCGGCTTTTCCTCTTTTGAAAAAGCCGGCCGCTCATTATTCTATCTAGTATTCACTGCTTTCCCCTCCCACCAGCGCCTATGATTGGTTGCAGTCAGACACGGCCCCCACGTTGAGTGACATCCGTCTCACTGCAACCAATCACAGCCGCCGGTGGGCGTGTCTATATCATGCAGTAAATTAAATAAATAAAAAAACGGAGTGCGGTTCCTCCCAATTTTGATACCAGCCAGGGTAAAGCTATACGGCAGGAGGCTGGTATTGTCAGGTTGGAGAGCCCCACATTATGGGGAGCCCCCCCCACCCTAACAATATCAGCCAGCAGCCGCCCAGAATTGCCGCATCCATTAGATGCGACAGTTCTGGGACTCTACCCGGCTCTTCCCGATTTGCCCTGGTGCGTTGGCAATTGGAGTAATAAGGATTTAATGGCAGCAACCCATAGCTGCCACTAAGTCCTAGATTAATCATTGTAGGCGTCTATGAGAAACCCCCAATGATTAACCTGTAATTTAAAGTTAATAAACACACACAGTGAAAAAATCCTTTATTTGCAATAATAAACACTAACAAATAGCCTCGTTCACCACTTTATTAGGCCCCAAAAACCTATCCATGTCCGGCGTAATCCACGGAGGTCCCGCGACGCTCTCAGCTCTGCTACATGAAGGTGACAGGAGCTGCAGTAGAACACTGCTGCTCCTGTCAGCTCCACGCAGCAACTGAGGTGACCCACGCGATCAGCTGTGCTGTCACTCAGGTTACTTGCAGCCACGGCTGGATCCTCGCTCTGTGACAGCAAGTCGCCCGAGTGACAGCAATGAAGTCACAGGTGAGTTGCGGTCTCGGGTGGAGGATCCAGCTGGCCGCGGGTAGCCTGAGTGACGGCACCGCTAATCGCGCTGTTCACTTCAGTCACTCTGGGGATTAGCGGTCACCAGTGAGTCCTTAACAGGTGACCGCTAATCAGGACGCGACACACAGACAGAGCCGCGGGATGACAATGAAGTGGGGTACAGTTCACCCGAGATCATTCTCATCGCGCGTCGCTGTCTGTCTGCTGTCAGCGGGCATGTAGAAATGTCATTGTACATCACACACGGACATTCCACACGGGCAACACACGGACATGTCACTTACGTATCTCACACACACACGGACATTCCACACGCACACACGGCTAGCATACGCCATTCACACGAATTCCACACGTACCATAAAAACGGACATAAAAAAGGAACACGGACCCGAAAAACGGAACGTAACACGTGCATGTTTTTCACGGACGTGTGAAGGGGGCTAAGGCTGCGTGCGCACATTGCGTTGTGTCCCTGCAGAAATTTCTGCAGGGATTTGACAGCACATGTGCGCGTCAAATCGCTGCAGAAACACTGCATAATGGATGCAGTGTTTCTGCAGAAAAAAAGACGATTTCATGTGCTATGGCTGCAGCCCCCACCATAGACAGAGTGGCAGCTGTATCCAGAACGCACAAATTAATTGACATGCTCATTTTATGAATGTGTGATGCCCTGGACTAGCCAGGTTGTCACAGGTAGGCCCTTACACAAACACCCCTTCCCCCCTTAATAAGGTGACAGCAGACAAACTACAAAAACCCTTGTCACCTCCCTCCGGGTTTGATGTTCACACCAGGGGGTGGAGCCAGGTGGTTGGCTCCGCCCACCGAGGAGTTCACAGGCCCTAAGGCGGGAAAAACACTAGTTGGAGTTGAGCTTTGTCTGCCATAGTCTACACCAGGTGTCTGGGTTGGAGCCCAGTCACCTGTCAGACTTCCGGGATTTCCAGTTCTCTTTTGAATGAGTTTGCCCTCTGTTAACATGGAGTTTGCTGTTCTGTTGCCCTACTTCCTGTCCATCTGTTTAAAAGGCCGCCCCTAAGCTTAGTCCAGTGCCTGAGTATACTGCTTGCTGTGTACTCCTGCTTTGCTGCTCTTGGTTCCTGATTGACATTTTGGATCCTCCTGAAAAACAACCGACACCGACTCTGGACTTCACCCGGTCTCATCAAGCTGTGCCCGGACTCCGTCTGCCGTCTTTGGTCAGCACTTCTGCCCGGTTCCTTCCGGTTCGTAACCACTCTGGACTCTCATCTCGTGCGGACATTTTTGGACTATACCTATTGCCCTTTGTGTCCCGGCTGCTGCGCATTTAGGCCTTCTGGGGTGATTGCCAGACAGTCCCTGTATAGGGGTTCGCTCTTGGTGGTCTCCCTGGGGGAGTCCGGTGCGTGGCCCCGGGAATTCCCTTCGCTCCGATCCTGGAAGGTATTTCCTGTGTTTATTGTACTACTGTGTTTTGTTCCGTTTATGTACATATCGTGGGTTACATATTATAAACATCTCTGCACCAAGAACTCGTCTCTGGTTGTCATTGCCCTAACGCAATCGAAATCCTCAGTACATACAATAGTATTACATCACCTCTGGCAAGGAGGCAGACAGTGGTGGCTGGCTGCAGGAGCTGGGATTACAGCCGGTGGAACCGTAGGGACCGGGGACGGGCGGTGGCCCGCCGGTACTGAACCGGGGAACCAATTGGAAACCGGAGCACCAGTAGGGGTACTCAGACCCAGTACGAGGCCCAGAAACAACTGGGCTGAGTCAAATCAACTGATTGAGGACTGGACTTTAGGACCTTTCCCACCTAATACCTGACTGAAGACAACAGACCAAGCATTAGCATAGAGACCCGACGGGCTAGCGTCTGCGGGCAAAAAGGGCTCTCACGGCACATACCAGGCTGGGGAGTGGACTACTGTTGCTCAGGCATAGGAGTCGTCATTTCTACACAAGTGAGGTGCAGGAGAAAGGCGGAAACCACCAACCTGATAAGGGGAAAAGCGCAGCCGGCTGCGGGCACCGGTCACCATCTTGTTTGGTTTACCAGAGACTCCAGCGTGTTTGTAATAGTGAGTACAACAGTGCCTTCGGGCCATGCACCGCGTCGCACCGCACGCTGGAGGTCCGTGGATTACGCCAGACATGGAGGGCTTTGTTGGTGTTAATAAATTGTTGACGATGGAATTTGTTAGTGTTTTTTATTTCTAATAAAGGATTGTTCGGGTGTGTGTGTTTATTTACTGTAACTTACAGGTTAATCATGGAAGGTATCTCGGGGAGACGCCTGACATGATTAATCTAGGACTTATTGGCAGCTATGGGCTGCCATTAACTCCTTATTATCCCAATTGCCAACGAACCAGGGCCAATCGGGAAGAGCCGGGTACAGTCCCAGAACAGTCGCATCTATTGTATGCGGCCATTCTGGGCGGCTGCTGGCTGATATTGTTAGGCTGGGGGGCTCCCCATAACGTGGAACTCCCCATCCTGAGAATACCAGTCTTCAGCCGTGTGACTTTACCCTGGCTGGTATCAAAATGGGGCGCAACCGCACGTCGTTTTTTTTTAATTATTTATTTATTTTTTTAACGGCACAGTATAGTCCCGCCCCCCCGGCGGCTGAGATTGGTTGCAGTAAGACAGCTGTCAATCAGTGTGGGGGCGTGTCTAACTGCAACCAATCATAGGCGCCGGTGGGTGGGGAAAGCAGGGAATATGAGATTGTTTAATGAGCGGCCGGCTTTTTCAAAAGAGGAAAAGCCGCAGAAGTTTAGAGAACAGCCGTACAGCACCGCGCCGGTGATCGGGAAGACTGACCGACAGACAGCGAGAGAGGGACAGACAAGACAGAAAGAGACCAACATACAGACAGAGAGCCTGACCGACGGACTGAGGGAGATTGACCGACATAGACAGGAAAAGAAAGAATGCCCGACATCGCTAGAAAAAAGCACAAAATGTACACGAAGCATACAGAGATGCATCCGTGTCACGTATTGTGCGCACATAACCATTGACTTCCATGGTGTCCGCGTGTGCGTGTTCCGTGCAGAAAACGGACATGCTTCTGTGCAAAATGGAAACACATACGGATCACGGACACGGACACACGGACATTATAAAATAACGCACGTGTGACCTCAAACATAGATTAACATTGGTGCACGTTTGGCCGTGTCTCCAGTACATACGGAAACGGGCCAAACACGCACGTGTTTCACGGACGTGTGAAGGGGGCCTTAATGTGTTGATGATTCTGTTTTTGGTCGGCACCAACCATAGACCCCAGACACTGTTCAGAGAGTTGACTGTTTACCTTCACCTTAAGGCTATGTGCACACTTTGTGTTGAGTTTGTTGCAGTTCTAAACGCATCCTCTGGCAGAAATTGTCTTTGTCAAATATGGTTTTGACCACAAAACCGCTAAAAATACGCTTGCGTTTTTACCGCGTTTTACATGCTTTTTCATTGCTTAAAGCCAGATGCGATTTGCATACAAATACACTACTAAATAAAGTTTAAGCATTCAAACACTATGAAAAAAATGGAAAAAAATTATAACAAATATCATGATTAAAATCATACACAAAATAGCTTATTTTATTAAAATTATTACTGTGTTCTAATATTTATGTATAAAATAACGTTAAATTATGGATTTTCATTAATTAAATTGTCGGACTATGTGTGTGTGTAAAGGGACATATCATGCCCTTAATATAAAGTCAAAAACGCATGCGTTTATTTTGTCAAAAAAGCATGTAAAACGCTAGTATTTTGATTTAGAATGCGTTTTGAAAGTTCTCATTGACTCTAATGTTAGCAAAACACTTCCAAAATGGCAAAAACAATTGACATGTTGCTTCTTTAACCCCTTCAGCCCCGGGGCACTTTCCGTTTTTGCGTTTTTGTTTTTTGCTCCCCTTCTTCCGAGAGCCGTAACTTTTTTATTTTTCTGTCAATCTTGGCATATGAGGGCTTGTTTTTTGCGGGACAAGTTGTACTTTTAAATGAAACCATAAGTTTTACCATATTATGTACTGGAAAACAGCAAAAAAATTCCAAATGCAGAAAAATTGCAAAAAAAGTGTGATGGCACAATAGTTTTTGGGATGTTTTATTCACGGTGTTCACTATATGGTAAAACTGATGTGTAGTTATGATGCCTGAGGTTGGTGTGAGTTTGTAGACACCAAACATGTATAGGTTTACTTGTATCTAAGGGGTTAAAAAAAATTCACAAGTCTGTCCAATAAAAGTGGCGCACGTTTTGCGCCATTTTCCGAAACACATAGTGTTCTTATTTTTTGGGATCTATGGCTCAGTGATGGCTTATTTTTTGCGTCTCGAGCTGACGTTTCTAATGGTACCATTTTTGCACAGATGCTACGTTTTGATCGCCTGTTATTGCATTTTGCGTAAAACTTGTGGTGACCAAAAAACGTAATTTTGGCGTTTGGAATTTTTTTGCCACTACGCCGTTTACCAATCAGATTAATTGATTTTATATTTTGATAGATCGGGCATTTATGAACGCGGCGATAGCAAATATGTGTATATTTATTTATTTTTTAACCCTTTAATTTTCAATGGGGGGAAAGGGGGGTGATTTGAACTTTTAGGATTTTTTTTTATTTTTTAAAACTTTTTTTTTTACTTTTTTTCTTTATTTTACTAGTCCCCCTAGGGGGCTATTGCGATCAGCAATCCGATCGCTATTATCTATCTGCTGATCACAGCTATACAGCTGTAAACAGCAGATACAGTGACTTTCTTTTTCCTTCTGCTCTCGGCCGAGGGAAAACGAAAGTGAAACATCATAGCTGCAGGCGTCATCACATGACCCTGTGCTACGATGGTAACCACCGATAGTCACGTGATCACGCACGTGACTTCCGGTGGGGGCAACGGTAAGTAAAAAACATGGCCGCGTGCATTTAGATCTTGCTGCCAGACTTTGGCAGCAAGATTTAAGGGGTTAATGGTCGCGGGTGGAAGCGATTACACCCGCGGCTAGCAGGCACACATGTCAGCTGTTGAAAACAGCTGATATGTGTGCCGACCGCCGCCGCCTGCCCGCGGCAGGGGGCGAGGCTTAACGGGACACGCTCCATGACGGATATATCCGTCCATGGTCGTGAAGGGGTTAAACGCAGAGATTTTGACAAATTTTCTGCAACTGAAATGCAGCGTTTTTAACAGCATAGTGCGCACAAGAAATCCAAATTTCCCATAGACTTTGCTTGAAAATCAAAAACGCATGCATTTTGGCATTAAAACGCTGCCGTTCAAAACGCTGCGGAAACGCATGAAAAAAGCAAAGTGCGGACACAGCCTAAATCTTCCATTCTCCCATTTAAAAAGGGCCCATAAGTCTTCAATATGGTTATTTCATCTTTATGGTCTTTACTGGCAGCCAAGCACTGGAGTTCTTTCATGCATATGATGGAACATTGTCCTGAATGAAAATGATGATTTTTTTTTGTTTTTTTTTAAAGATGCAGACTTTTTCCTGTACCTACTTGAAGAGAGTGAAGTGATGAGCCAGGGAGGCCTCTGGCTGTGTAGTCGTGGCAGCAGTGAATTCAAGGCACACCCCTGGCTCCATCACTCCTTCAATGTTGGGGACTAGCTTGGTGAGGCAGAATGTGGTCGTGTTGTCGTCGATAGCGGCACAAATAGTCTTCAGGCCAGATGTGATGCAAATAAAAGACATATTTATTGACACTCTTGACACACGCAGTTCCGGCTGTTGCAAACAAGTAAAACTTCCTGGGCTGGGGGACAACCTGCCCTGACAAATCCTCCCGTGGGGCTGTGCCCTGGTTACTCCGCTTCACCGGGCTCCCACTGTCGGTTACACACACCCCGGACCCACACCGGTTGCTTCACTCACGAGGATCCGTCACCTCCTTTCTCTCCGGCGTCCCCTTTTCATTCAGCCACCACACTCTGCCCCTAGATCTTCACCCTCTCGCGTCCCGGATCCAACAACCTCTCTCCCACACATACACACTCTCTCCCCCCCTGGTTTCGGCCGGCTCCTCCTCTCCCTGTGGTGACAGCCGTCCCACCCGGCCACTAGGGGTGCCCTATCACTGCAATACAATACAATATTAAAATACAACATTTTTATTAACAACATTTCCGGTCCTTTAGTAGGGGTTATGAGCACCCACTACAAGAGTGACTTCTAAAAATTGGCAGTTGGTTTTCAGAGTTGATTTTGAGTCTATCATCAACTTAAAAAGGTTTAACTAGCTCATCCTTAATAATGCCAGACTGCAGTAGTACCCCAACTCCATCTTGCTGGTGTCTGAGTAAAAATGGAGGTTTGTGCCCGTTACTAAAGCAGCCAGGGACCCGTCCATCTGGTCCATTAAGAATCATTCCATTAAACCCTTGAAAAATCTGTCTTCAGATTTTTGACCCAGTCTTGAAGTTTCAGCTTCTGTTTTTTGCTCAGTGGTGATCAGATTTCCTTACATCAGCCATGTCTCTGAGCGCTGAACACCTTGTACTTCTGCACACCCCAAGGAGATTGCAGTTTGTTTGATTCTTCTCAATTTTTTTCAGTTTAGGTGCAGCTTTTTTCCTCAGTGCATTGTTTGCAACCCTGTTGATTATTTGCCCCAATACCTTTGATGGTTCAGTGATTACACCCAATATTTTAGCAATTTCAAGAGTGCTGCATCTTTCTGTAAGACTTGTAACAATTTTTGACATTGAGTAATTTAAATTATTTTTTTTTACCCATTTTGCTGAAGCAAACATACAATCTAATACTTCTGCACACTTTGATAAAGACTGTTGCCATCCTTAGGATATGTGCGCACGTCTCTGCGTTCTATTCCTTAGCATTTAAGTCATTTTGAAAGCATTGTGCATGCGGAATTCATGCATTCTAGATGCTTTTCTCAGTCATAGACAGAGTGGGAAAAGCATTCGGAACACACAAAAGAAGTGACATGTTGCTAAAAACGCAACGTGCGGATGGAATTTGCACAATCTTCATAGATGCTGGGGACGCAGGACACAGCGTAAAAGCATGAAAAAAGCACAAGTGCGCACCCTCCTCATTACACAAATACACATCATCTGATCTAATTCTTCCAGTAAATATTCAGGTTTATACAGTTTGAGTTGGAAAATAAAAATGATGATATGGTCAAAATACTCACTTGTCTACTAATTGCGCAGAGTGTATATGGCAATAACTATAACTACTCAGAGCTGCTGAAATCAATGATTGACTGCCCTAACTCAGTGCTAGATTCAGGCAGAGTTAGGATATGTGCGCACGCTGCACAATTTTTTTGCATCAAAAAGCACACCTTGTGGCCAAAAAACGCTCAAAAATTCTGACGTTTTTGATGCGGTTTTTGGTGCTTTTTATTTTTTTAGTGGATTCGATGGCTGGAAGGGTTAAAAAACGTAGGAAAAAATACTCCAACAAATGACATGCTGCTTCTTTTTTCTGCACCAAAGACTGCAAGGAAAAAAGAAGCAATGTACGCACAGTCTTTCTGATTTCTTATAGACTTTACTTGTATAAGGGTACACGTGCAGATTTGGTCAACAAACTGCACGTTAAACTGCACCAAAAAAACCACATCAAAAACTGTACTGTGCGTACAGGTATAGAAATCTCAACATTTAGAACCAAATGCAAAATAGACTGAGTGGTGGTCACAATGGACCAGCACCTCAGACTGCACTACTCAAACATACATGTAAGGCCTAAAACACACTTCCGCATAAAAAACGTACATGTCTCATGTTCCGTTTTTCGGGTCCGTGTTCCGTTTTTTATGGGCGTTTCTCCGGTACGTATGACATCCGTGTGATGGAGTATGCTTGCCGTGTGTGTGTGGAATGGCTGTGTATGCACAGCCTACAAAGCCATCCACAACCTGTCTCCTCCTTACATCTCTGACCTAGTATCCCGGTACTTACCTGCACGTAACCTTCGATCCTCACAAGATCTCCTTCTCTGCTGCCTTCTCATCTCCTCTTCGAGGGTATTTGTTAGTGTCTTTTATTGCAAATAAAGGATTTTTCGTTGTGTGTGTTTATTAACTTTAAATTACAGGTTACATTGGGGGTGTCTCATAGACGCCTGCAATGATTAATCTAGGACTTAGTGGCAGCTATGGGTTGGTGCCATTTAACTCCTTATTACCCCGATTGCCAACGCACCAGGGCAAATCGGGAAGAGCCGGGTAGAGTTCCAGAACTATCGCAGCTAATGGATGCGGCAATTCCGGGCAGCTGCTGGCTGATATTGTTAGGCTGGGGGCCTCCTCATAACGTGGAGCTCCCCATCCTGAGAATACGAGCCTTCAGCCGTATGGCTTTACCCTGGCTGGTATCAAAATTGGGGGGGACCGCACGTCATTTTTTTTAAATTAATTAATTATTTATTTTACTGCACAGTATATACCCGCCCACCGGCGGCTGTGATTGGTTGCAGTGAGACAGCTGTCACTCAGCGTGTGGGCGTGTCTAACTGCAACCAATCATAGGCGCCTGTGGGCGGGCGAAGCAGGGAATAGTAGATTGATTAATGAGCGGCCGGCATTTTCAAATTAATTGAAGCCGCGTATCTTTGGAACAGCTGTTCTTCACCGCGCTGATGATCGGGGATCGGTGAGTATGCGACAGGGGAAGATACAGACCGAGCGCCAAAGGGATGATGACTGAGAACAGCAGAAAAAAAGGTAAGTAGACTGACATTTAACAAAAAAAAAACAAAACCAACATCGTTCGTTTAAAAATGCACACGGACGGTATGTGCTGAACACGGACATGCTACGTGTGCCGTCCGTGCAGGCTCGGACCCATAGATTTTAGCGAGTCTGTGCCTGCGTGCTGACCGCCAAAAACGGACATGTCGACTGTGTGGAAAAACGCACACATGTACTAACCACACGGACACACGTTTCATGTGATTTTACTTGTGTGTGCCATCCACCATAGGGTAACATTGGTCAACATGTCTCCGTGTCTCCGGTACGTTCAAAAACGTACCAAACATGTACCGGACGCACGAATGTGTGTTGCAGGCCTAAGAACGAGAGGAGAATGAGTATATGTACAAAAACAATACAAATCTTTATTCAATAAGAAAAAACCACAATAGACAATTTAAAAACATGAACAGACATCACCAAAATGAATCATTTGCCAATGTATGTAAAGCACTATGGAATTAATAGTGCTATATAAATGAATAAATATTATTATTATTATTATTATTATCTGGGGGGATGTGGAGATTGTTACACATACTGAATTGTTACACAGACAGGGATATTCCCAGGAGAGCCACCAGAGTAAATCTAAAAATACTCAATACATGCATAAATATGCAGATCGATCACAATGTGATTGATTGCGTTACAATCTCAATTAGGTGGATCCTGAGACCTCCGGTCAGAATTAAAGTCATAACAACTGAAAATATAAAGGCAACCAGGACTATAATAAATTAAATGGCTATGGGTGGCTGTAGTGCCCAATACAGGGATATAGAATTCCCATATAAATTATCCATAAGCAGTCCACCATTCAAGGTAGCCCCCCACAACTGAGCCAATAATTACCTGGAAGTCAGAGGGTAAAAAGTTAAGTCTTCAGTTGGTAAACCCCCCCAATAAGGAACCTGGAATTCATCATTCATTTTAGTGATGTTTATTAATGTGGCAAATGGAAGAAAAGGTTGCCTTGATTATAAGCTGATCACAATACTGAGGAATATTTATTTTTACAAGTCTCTTTCAGACATCCATTTCTTTTTGCAAGTTAAAAAATGGACCATTTTCACCATTCTGCTGAATGAGATTTTCATCTGAGTTCGGTCCATGTGTCCATTTCTAGTGTTTTTCTTGTATGGCAAAAAAAAATGCAGATAAAACATGTATGTGCAAAATGGATATCTGATTTGGCCTAAAATTGACCATAGTCTGCTCGGAATTGGACTTCGTCAGAGGGCAGAGGAAAAGTAAACTATTGGTGCAAAAGAGTTAGATTTGTTTTTCTGTTTGATTTTCCTTTTTATTGGATATTCTGATGCAGATAAATGTCCTCCTCGTGTACAAGTCAGACAGAGGAAATATTCACTACTTGCAAAAGTATGTCATGAAAAATAAAACTAATCATGGCAAGAATGATGAAATGTAATATTCAGGTAAAGAATATTCTGCCAGCAGCAAATGAGCCTGGAACACACAGACTACCATTGTACACCTGAGAATAACAAGCCTCAGATGATGTTCAAAGAGCAGACTGTGTCTCATGTGCCTGAAATAGATACATTCAGGTACACCGTCATAAATCTATAATTTAGCAAAAATAGCATCCAGGGCCAGGGGATTGCTGACTGAACCTAAAATAAGCTTAACGCAAGACGGAAAATACAAAAGGACATTTCTTTCAGACATGGTGCCATAAATGATTAAATACATTATCGTCTGCCTGACTATTAAGTCAAAAACACATTTACCGTAAATACGGAAGACAATGAGGACATGCATCAGGAAGATAGCTATACATTTTGTCATAGATGTGGACATACCACGTTTAATTTCTCGCGCTACCCCGCAGGATTACTTTGGCCTCTACCCTGTTATTACAGTTGAAAACATCTACAGTCCAGTGTGAGGTATAAGTGATTATATTTTTCCATCCAAGCCTGTTCTCAATTCTCAAATCTACAGGTTGTTATAAATTGCATTGCCAGTTCGTAGAAGTGGTAAAAGTCATCTATGTGACATCAAGAAAGTAGTAACAATAAAATGGCATGCTAAGTAGTAAAATATTTTTAAGTTTCTAAATTAGGTCCAATATCTCAGAACGTAGCTATCTTGTTGGCTACAATTACTGTATGAAGAACTCCAACTGAAAATTCTTCCTTCCCATCTGTGTATATACAGATGGTTCAGCCCCCTCATTTCTACTAATGAAAATTTGAGGTAGGCCACAGATAAAACGACAAGATAAATAGAGAAGAAAGAAAAGAACATGTAAGGTTAAATGTTAATCTAAAAACTGAGTAGGAATGTGGAGACTGCAAGAATGGTTCAAGATCTGTAATAATCTGTAATTCTAAAATCTGTAAAATGGATTAGGATTGATGCACACTTAGCTCAAACATTTCAACAGAGATAGATGTCGGAAAAATAAGGTGTAGCTAGGGGTCCAGCTCTCGAGGGGCGAAACAGATAGGGCCCCTAACCAGATTACCCTGATTACAACAAGAGTGGCGCACACTGGTGAACACAGATGTAAGAGGGCTCCGGTACAAGATCAGTAAATGGGCACTTTTCAATACAATATTTCATCATAATGCCTAATTCCACTGACTTTGGAGATGGAAATGGGTCCCTCTTACCTCTTGGGCCCCAGTGCCAATGATATGTCAGCCCCTTGTGGCACAGGCTAATAATAGGTATAGGGGAACCTCAGCAGGTGACTGCCCTGTTACTGAAAATCACTATACAAAGATTAACACCGATATTACCACCATACTGTGACTGTATAGTGGTAGATACTTGTCTTGCAGAACATATAGATTACTGTTCAGTTATAGATGAAGATGACTTAAAGCCAACCAAGAAAAAGCAAAATCGGGGTCTGCACTACCAAAGAAAATTATACAATACAAATGTCTTAGGTTCCGTGCTCCATACAACAAACCATATAAGTGGAGAAAAGAAGAACCACAAGTTTTACCTAAAGAGCACTGGAACCATAAATAGACTGAATATCTTAATGCAATCAAAATATGTATCAAACTGAGTATATTGAATAACAAAATTGTTAAAAATCATTAAAAACAAGACACAATTGTACAGGTGGGCCATAAGTATGGATACATCCTGATAAAATGGAAGTGGTTGCTGATATCACCTTACCGTTTGTGGCATATTAGTACATGGGAGGGGCCAAACATTTGAGGCCGGGTGAAGCCCATGGAGGCCATCTGCAAAGTCGCACTATTAAATTTAACTTTAATTTTTTAAATGGGAAGGGGGTCATGTGACACATCAAACACATAGAGAATTGCACAAGAAAAACAATGGTGTGCTCATTTTTAATGTAGCTTTATTCATTATCAAGTTATTGACACATTTGTGACATGGAGCAACAACAGTAACCCACTAAAGGATGTGCTCAAAGTGCTGCCCATTATGTTGAATTGTCAATGTGATTCTCTTCTCCCACTCTTGACACACCGAGAGCAATACCACAGATCCAGGATGTGGGGCACCTGAAACAACGGATACAGGAGGCCTGTGGTAGCATTTCCTCTGCGGTATTGCTCTCAGTGTGTCAAGAGTGGGACAAGAGAATCACGTTGACAATTTAACACAATGGGCAGCACTTTGAGCACATCCTTTAGTGGGTTACAGTCGTTGTTCCATGTCACAAATGTGTCAATAACTCGATAATGAATAAAGCTACGTTAAAATGAGAACACCATTGTTTTTCTTGTGCAATTCTCTAAGTGTTTGATGTGTCACATGACCCCTTTTCCCATTGAAAAAATTAAAGTTGAATCAAAATGGTGGCTTTGCAGATGGCCACTATGGGCGTCACCCATCACCCATCAGGACACGTTCCCTGATGAAGAGGTGAAACGGGCGTCGGGACGTTCTGGGGTCACACAGGCAGACAGTAACCACTGGTTAATATCACATGCAAATGCAGTGTTAGAACTAATGCCTACTATGTAAACCTTTATACCAATGTTGAAGGTTGCAATACACATATGCGTTCATTGTCATTGTAATATAGACACTTTGTCTGGATGGATTACACTTTATTGCCAATGTTAATATGTATATATATATGTATATATATATATATATATATATATATATATATAAAAACAAAACTATTTTTACATAGCACCTCCTGATTAGGTTTACCAAAATTGCATGTAACTGTGTGATTTGGGTTCTGTCGTATGTGCGACTCCTTATACTGTGAACTGCTTGCTTGATTTTTAATGACATTTTATGTGTTTTGGATTAAAATAAAATAAATTATTTTAAATAAAATATTGGATTAGTACCACTAATTTCGCTGAGTTTCATGTTTAGATGGGTGGTTTTCCATTATGTAGTTTACATAGGTCCTGTTTAGTGACTTATAGATCTATTATTTGTGTACACTGTAACATAATCTATATTCTCATGTCCTGGGGCATATTCCTTATCTCTGTGACATATATTGAGGTTATATTATCTCTAATGTGGCCGAGGTTATTTATTCCCTGTCCGTTAGTCCCTCAAAAATGCACCTTACTCATTGAATAAGCTAGTTGAAGTTTTCATATAGCCCCCTGAAGGTTGGGCTGCCGCGTCACCGGTGACAGTCACATCTCTCTAGCGATATGTTCCACTATGGAACGCATGCTATATCCTGTTGGCCGGAGCTGTAGCTCTAGGTCCTACTGTTTTGTGCATACCACTGTGGAGCGCACATCGCTTCTTGTCTGCCTGAATAATGTAATTTTGCACATGCACATAGCAGCGCTCCGAACTGGAGCACATGCTGCTTCTATACTATACAGCGACGGTGTGTTCCACAGTGGAACGCATGCTGCAGGTTATTCATATGCCCGCCATGTGTCCCTCCCAACATCAGCTGTTGGACACAGCAGGACATAAACAAGCATCTATATTATGCATCCACCAGCCTCCATATGCTTTATAAAGTATCTTGTTTAGTTAACTATATATGCCAGCGTGCAGCTGGTGGTTATGGTGATGTAGCTGTATACAGATTGTGGTTCTGGTGATGTAACCGTGTGCAGATGATGGTTCTGGTCATACAGCCATGTACAGATGGTGACTCTGGTGATGTAGTCGTGAACTGAGGTTGGTTCTGGTAATGTTATCATGAATTGAGGTTGGTTCTGGTGATGTAGTCATTTAGATGTAGCAATATTTAATTTTAGGCTTTATAGTAGATCAAAATTGAAATTGAAATTGTATTAAGTACTAGCCAGCAACTTTCTGGCAGTAGCACCCCGAAAAATGGCTCGGTTACATATTTTAACCACTTAATGTCTTTGAAAACGTGAAGCTGTTCAAAGAAGCTAAAAAAAACTGAATGTATGCTCAGCAAGTGCAGATGTTCATTCTTTTAGCGTTTAGTTCTTTTTCATGTCTATTACAGAGTAGATCTGCCTTAAATAGATGTCGTGTGCACATACTCATAGTTTTACATGTCAGTAAGGGGCGCAACCACTTAAAGTGCCTAGGGCAGCATGAAGGCCAAATACGGCCCTGTATACACACACAGTCATGGCCAAAAATGTTAGCACCCTTGAACTTGTTCTACAAAATGAAGTATTTCTCTCAGAGAATTAATAGCACACCATCTCCACTTCCCCTTTCCATAATACATGCACTACACCACCCCTCTCCATAATATACCCTCTGCACAATAAACCCTCTACACTGCACCTCCTCTCAATAATATCTCTCTCACACTGCCCCTATGTATAATATCTCTTCCACACTCACTGCATCTCTGTATAATATCCCCACACACTGTCCCTCTGTATAATATCCCCCCACACACTCTGTTCCTCTGTATAATATTCCCTCTGCACACTGCCCCTCTGTATAATATCCCCCACACACACTGCCCCTCTGTATGATATCCCTCACATACAGTGACCGTCTATATATTATTCCCACACACAAGCTGTGTCTCTTTATAATATCCTCCCACACATACTGCCCCTCTGTATATTGCCACACACACACTACCCTTCTGTATAGCATAACCCACATATACACTGCTGCTCTGTATAATATTCCCCATACACACACTGCCCCCCACCCGGTATCTCATTCCCGCACACACACTGCTCCTTGCCACACTTTGTTAAGAAAGAAGTAGTGGGCTCCAGAGTGTAATAAATATAAAGGGAGGGGTGCTAACAAAAACTATGCAAAAAAAAAATTGTAACATGAGAGGAAAAAAGCTGCATAGTAAAAATGTGCACACCTAGATATTTATATATAAACATGGCTTTTATTGATACCAAACATATAAGGCTGACAATAACAAAGGTTAATATTTGATTGATGTCATGAATATAGCTGGACACTGACGGGGTTAAGTCTGGTGGGAGGGGGGTCTGCTCGGTTGGGCCTCATTCCGGGGCTCACACTGATTTATCATGGTGTTGATTCGTCCACCGTGCGCAACTGGTTCTTGTGAGTTAGCCCTAATCTGTCCCGCTACCCAGCTTTCCTCTCCCTGACCTCTGTTCCCTTGTACTGTTTGTCCACCCTCACTATCTGACTCCGGTCCCGTTCTGTGTCTCGGTCCCCCTACTTGTACTTACTTGCTCTCCTGGTCTCTGACCTTGGTTACGTTTCCTGACCTTGGCTCTGCTTCCCCTGCTTGGCGTTTGATGTGACTTCTCAGCTCCTGACCCTTTTGTTTCTACCTGTTTAAAGCTTGCTCACTCCCCCTGTCTTGGCGTGACATCCCAGTTTAGACTTAGGTTTGCTGACTACTCTTTCACGTGCTTGCGCCCTCTTGTGGGTTTTTGTCTAACTGCACTTTGGAGTTCTATCTCCATTCAGCCTCTGTGCTCCCTGGTGGAAGCCTAACAATTGACATGAGAAAAAGAATGGATGAAATATGGGGATGGACATAATAATTCTGTACATAGTCCCAATTAAGTATCAGGGCATGGATAATAGAATGCAGAATAAGTATATAAGCATGGCAGTGTCTGCAGATAAATAATATAATACCAAAACACTCAATACCTGGCTGTAGAGCCTCACCTAAAAGGTAATGTGGCAGTAAGTTAATAGAGGGTGGGTTTTCTACCTTTGTTCCTTTGTTATTGTCAGCCTTATGTGTTTTGTATCAATAAAAGTGAATTTCATATATACAGTGTATATATATATATATATATATATATATGTGTGTGTGTCTCCTTCCTGATATATACCCATCCAGGATCCCTCCTGGTATATATGTCCTTTTCCTGGTATGTATGTCCTCCTCCTGGTATATATGTCCCAATCCTGATATTTATGTCCCCTTCCTGGTATATATGTCCCCATCCTGGGCCTTTCCTGGTATGTATGTCTCCCTCCTGGTATATATGTCTGGACCCATCCTAGTATATATGACCCTGTCCTTGTTTGTTTGTCTCTTTCCTGGTATATATGTCTTCTTCCTGGGCCTCTCCTGCTATATATGTCCCCCTCCTGGGCATATTCTGGTATATATGTCCCCATTCTGGTTTTTGTCCCATTCCTGGTATATATGCCCTCCCCCTGGCATATATGTCCCCATCCTGGTATATGTGTCACCTTCCTGGTATATATGTCCCCATTCTGAGCCCTTCATGGTAGGTATGTCCCCCTCCTGGTATATATCATCCCCTCCTGTGTCCATCCTTGTATATATGTCCCCATCCTTGTTTATTTGTCCCTTTCCTGGTATATATGTCCTCCTCCTGGTATATATGTTTCCTTCCTTGGCCTCTCCTGATATACGTCCCCATCCTTGCTTATTTGTCACTTTCCTTGTATATATGTCCTGCTTCTGCTATATATGTCCCCTTCCTGGGCCACTCCTGGTATATATGTCCCCATCCTGGTTTATTTGTCCCTATCCTGGCATATATGTCCCATCCTGGGGGCCTCCTGGTATATATATCCCCCTCCTGAGCACATTCTGGTATATATGTCCCCATCCTTGTTTCTTTCCCCTTCCTGGTGTATATGTCCTGGACCCCTCCTGGCTGGCATATTTGTGTGTTGATCAAAAAAACCCAACATTTTACTCACCCTCCCCGACACCTATGTCGCTCGGTGTCCTCTCTAAGCTGCAATGCATTTCAGCTGGATGTGCGCCCTCCGATGCACATCGAGCTGAAACAAGGCAGGGGCTGAGGTCGGCAGGCCCCCACCACCCCTGGCGATCTCGCCTGGCTCCTGTCTTCAGCTCATGGAACGCTTATCTGTCCCCGCCACCTCCGCAGCTCTGTTACTTGAAGCAGTGTGATGAGGTCACAGAGTGATGACCTCATCACACTGCTGCACTGGGCTGCGGGATGACACGACCCGTCCTGGTCTACTCCACTGATCTGGTCTCCAGCACATGACTAATTTGCATGTTCCGCCTCTTTGCATGCAAATTAGCCATGCATGTGGCCGAAGTGCCCTTCTGCTCTGTTGTGACTGGGGCCCAGTTAAGAGGGGGGCCCAGCCTGGGGCTTAATAAAGCTAAGTAATCAACCTGGGCCCAGCCAGGCTCCCCTATTCACCAGGCCCCATACACCAGTCATGGTTGTCATGCTCTGATGATAGCCCTGACCTTTTACACTGGCATCTGAGGCACATGTTTGGCGAGAGTTCATAACAAATTGGTGGCAGCCACAGTGGTGTTCATGGCAGCCCGCTTGTTTTCTCATTTTACACGCTTCCTGAATTAAGTGTAGAGAGAATACATAAAACTGACAATGCTCATTGCAGGTTTCCTCTCTTGAGTATGGACCCCATCATATATACAGCAAAACAGAACTTAATGACTAGTTGATCAATATTTTTTTTAAAAAAAACTGTATTGAATCATTTTTCTTCCACTTGTAATCATATTTCTAGCATAAGAAGTATTTTGACTTTAAAGAAAAACGATGGTAGAAATATAGATACCTTGTTTTATTTCAGACAGAAATACTTAATGTGACAAATGATGCACCTTGAGCAACATTTAAATACCAGATTACTGTGGAGGAGCTACGGTATATTTCAGCTATTTGAATAATGACATATCACTGACTGCTTTTTGCTGCTCTGGATTTTCTGAATCTCTGCTGGGCTTTTTTGTTGCCAAATTAACTCAGTGAGATTTTGCTGAGAAGCCAGGAAAAGAAACCAAGTCTCAGCTCGACTCTAAGACCTCATTTATATATGAGGCTGAGTGACATAATAATTCATATTTCTTGCCTGTAATGCCTTACAATGTATTCTCAGTTTCTGTGAATTACTCCTGAGAGTTAAAAGACTATTTGTTCTCTTCTCCAGCACTTTAATATCATAATAGTACTGTACTCTGCTGGTTGCAACTCAGTACATAATCTCATTTTCCAGACTAGATAGTCATATATCACATCTATACCTTTATTGCTATGTTGACCTCTATCTCCTCCTGATTAACCCTCATAACTATTGTTAGTAAAACATTTCCATTTTAGCAAAATTTTTTTTTTAACCTTAATAATCTGTTTTGCAATTGTACTGCTCAGATCTGTAAATTTCATGAATGGATAGCATAATAATGCATGACGAAATGTCATAATTAGTAATGAGTCAATGTGCTCAGTACTTGATCGAGCATTTGCGCGTTTGATACACTCGATTGAGTATTCTGATTCTTGGGCACCATGCTCAAGTCCTGCCTCGCATGCTTTGCAGCTTTTTTTCAGCCCCTAACCATACATGCTAAAGGTACCGTCACACATAACGAGATCGCTAGCGAGATCGCTGCTGAGTCACGATTTCTGTGACGCAGTAGCGATCCCGTTAGTGATCTCGTTATGTGTGACACCTACCAGCGATCAGGCCCCTGCTGTGAGATCTCTAGTCGTTGCAGAATGGTCCAGGCCATTTTCTTCAAAGGCGATGTCCTGCTTGGCATGACACATCGCTGTGTTTGACACTGTGTGACAAGGTCACAGTGACTGCTGAGATCTGTATTGTTCCTGCATCGCTGGTAAGATCTGACTGTGTGACATCTCACCTTCGACCTCCCAGAGACTTACCTGCGATCCCTATCAGGTCGCATCATTTTCGGGATCGCTGGTAAGTCGTTGTGTGTGACTGGGCCTTTACTCATGTTGGATACTGGCATTACTGTGATTGGCTGGCCAGACAGCGTCATTGGGTCTATATAAGACCCGGTCAAACCATACTTGGCGCACTGTACCCTAAAATAGTGTATGGAGAGTTTCTCCTGGAGAACAGTGTTTTATGGCGTTACAGTACCTGCTGGTGCAACATCAAACCAACAGTCCTTTTAAGGGCTAATTCAAATAGATTTATTCCATCATAATATCGCTCTTAGCTGCAATTAGTATAGGGTTAGGTGCTAGAGTAGGGATAGCGAATTATAGGCATTTAGGCAGGGCTCATTGCATTACAGTCTTTTATACTGCCATGTACAACCAACAGTCCTTTCAGGAATAATTTACACATACATGTTTCGAAGATAATAAGAACATGGAAACATCAAAGCGTGGTAATGAATAAGAGCTTTTTTCAGCTTGAAACGCATTGACGTTTCCATGTTTTTATTATGCCTTAAGGATGTATGTGTAATGGGCTTTTACATTTTATAATAAACATTTTAATTATGCTGGTGCTGGATTTTCTCTATTTTATTTGCACTTCATTTGGGAACCGGACAAGGATATCTGAGCACCGCACCCTTCAATTACTCTCCAGGGAGCTGCTATTCTCTTCTCTGACACTACATAAATTAAATACATTTTATTCTCTAATAATATTGCTATAAGCCTGCAATTAGTGTAGGGTTCACTTCTGTAGTAGGGATAGTGTATTAAAGGCATTTAGGCAGAGTTTATTGCATTACAGTCCTTGGTGCTACCACGAACAACCAACTGTCCTTTTCATTGCTAATATAAATATATTCTATTCTCTAATAATATTGCTCTTAGCCGCATACATACGTTTTTTAATTTCTTTATTTTAATTGGAGAACAGAGGGTGAATTTGTACATATTTTTTCATATTTTTAAAAGCTTTCTTTCTGTGTTTAATTAATCCTCTTATGGGACTTGAATCTGCAATCATTTGTGGGTTTCGGTCATGATACCTCCCTAACACAATGTAACAATGAAAGTCTCATAAATACCAGCTCAATACATAAAAACAAGCCCTCACACAGGTCTATTGATACTCTATTGATGCAAAAATACATAATTTTCTGCCTCAGAGAACTCTGACACATTGTTAACAGCTGATTACACCTCAGTAAAATGTTTCATTTTCCATATTGGGCAGTCATAGATGAGGCCATAATACCGTAACCATCATCTACTGTAATGCGGTACCGATGCTCTTCTGTAGGCTATACTGAGTTCATGCTCAGTTTTCTACAGGTCTCTGCCCATTCCACACTCTCAATTTGTAATGGGAGGACCTTCTCTTTCCGCTTCGTCCACCAGAGGAGAACACTGGTTGACATGGGCTTTCATTTCAGGCACGGCACTTCCTTTGTTGGGCAAAGCTTCTCAATGGATGGAAAGTTCTTTGCACTCTTCTGCTTCTCCAATGCCCATGATGAACGGAGTTCTCTTTTGGAGCTATGCCACCATCCACCATCTTAGAACCTATAATTAGCGCCATATTCAACCACACAACAGTCGCCATCTTCAATGTTTCGGGCATCTTCTAACAGCAAGGTTTGATCCTGCCTTCTACACCAAGTGTAGAGTGTCACAGATTGGTAGTCATGGCCAAGGGATTGACTATGGATGTCCTGCTACGGTATATAAAAGAGCTGGTTCCGGCTTGGTTTGTGGACTTGTGTTGTGTGCAGGCCGCATATTGCCACTAATGTTGAATAGCCAGGACCAAATAACGCCTCATTTTCACAGGGAGACCACCAGTCTTAATCACCTTTTTATTTTCACCAACTGCTCCACACACTAGATAGGGACACAGCATATTTCAATGGTACAAGGCACATCAAGACACATTCTCAGTTCCCACTGGACTGTTTCCTTTTACTGGTTCTGTGACTCCAGTACAATCCAACCTAATGCTACAGTCCATATCGTTACAGTCAATTACGATATGATACTACAATTTCCCTTGGGATCAATAAAGTGTATCACAGCAGCAGAACATAGACATGAAAAAAAATAATTTCAAAATAATTACAACACGAAAGGAAAATTGATATTATTCATGACAGGTCATACAGAGGTTATACACAAATTGGTACACCAAAAATACAACAATTAATTATCGGCACAAATGATTTCCTGCATCTTTCCATTCTACACATTAGTAGGATTAGATTCTTACTGAAGGTGCTTCTCTGCCTCAAAAACAGCACATATAACTGGTGTGCATTATTGTTTATTATTGTGATACACTTTTTCTGAGTTCTTTTCTTCACTATCTCCTCAAAAGTGTCAAGATGGCAGCACTTACCCTCCCAGTGGCTCAGTGTCCAGTCTGCACTTGGGACAGAGAGTTAGGGGTCCTTTCACGATGGCTAGAGTAGAGCCTTATAGTCCCAGACACTTTCGTATCCGCATCTCTTCACCTCGTAGAGGAGGGGGTAAGGTGTAGTCGCTAGTGCCAGAGCAAAATTTTGTACTTTTGGACAATTGAGAAGAATTCTGCCCGGGTAAGCCGATTTTGTGCACACGCTAATTAGTATTAATCTTGACGTTTAGGAAAAAACCCCTCTAAAATACAGTAAATTTTATTGATATGCTAAATCCCAAGCATACAATCCAAACAAAAAGGTGCTGTCTAAAGTGTACACAAGGGTAGCTATAGTGGAAACAGCTATGGTAGGTACAGAGACCATCCTAATTTGTATAGTGCCCACGTGTCAATGTCAATCCTCGTGAGAGGCCAAAAAAACAAGGGTTATTGATAAAGACCATAATAGGTAGAAAAAGAGTTTTTCGTGGAGGGTACAGTACCTAGTGGTAGGGTAAAGAACAGGCACACCATACAAATTAGGGTGGTTTAACCTCTATTGTTACCCAGCGGAAAGTATAGGGCCAGGCCCATGATCTTACTATAGTAGTTGGATTGCCTATACCCTAATCCTCACAGGTCACCACTGATACCCCTACCATAGCTGTTACCACTTTAGCTATCGTTGTGTACTCTTTAGACAGCACCTTTTTGTTTGTATTATTCGCTTGGGATTTTAGCATATCAATAACATTTACCGTATTTTAGAGGGGGTTTTTCGTCGGTTTATATTTCTAAACCTCTGACAGTTAGGGGCCTGACTACTAGCGTCCCATCTTCTGGCTTCTATTGTCTGGCACCTTTCCATTGAACGGTTGGTATCTAGCTTCAGCATTATTCTCACTCGGTGTTTCGGTCAATACTGAGGGATCACGCTATCTCATCTCCCATCTCTTCTCTTTTTTCACTGCCACAAATCTCCCACAGTGTGTGACCTACAAACTATCCCTCTGTAACTATAGCCCACTAGGTCTTCACTAACTTTTCTATAATGAAGCATCTCTTTATTGATCAACTAACCCCTCCCATTGTGGGCTAGTCCCAGCACTTACCCTACTGTTCCGTAACTTCCTATACAAGTGCTACGCATTACATTACCACATATAACCTTACATTACAATACAATCCACACATCACAATATCTACAAAAGACGCCTGACACAATTTACATTACATTAAACAATATAATGACGCATTTGAAGTCTTCAAGGGAAGGAATGCAACAGCACCTAGTCCTCTTCCTTACAGCTGTTCTCTTTAAAGTTACACCCTTTGTAATTTATAAACTTTAAAACTGCTATTAATAAAAAAGGGATTCTGATTCTGTAAGTGATCTTATAAAGGTATGGGATGATATGTGTATGTTGCAGAAGTTAAATAGCACAACAAATCTCCTTGGTTACACTATGTAACTATATAACTTTTATAATGCACTTATGTAAATCAATGACAATGAAATATAAACAATGAGACTATTCTTACATACAGAAGTGCAGTAATATACACAGCATGACAGCTCGGTTTTAAGCTCCACTGGATGTGGAAGTGATTTTACTTAACAGCAATTCTCTGAACCTTGACATTTAGGGCAAGATCCAATTCTGCAGAGATACACTAAATATAGAGCTATAAAAGCCTGCGGTGTTAGAACCTGTCATCTCCAGCACTACCACAGTGCTACAGGAAGCCGTGCTTTCTCTCACTCTTAATGACGCACATAGAGGTTACTTGCATCTCCGGGTGCCCATCAGCACCTACTGTAATGGATGTCACATTGTTTGTTCACAATGATTCCTCAGTTAGATGTGTAATCATTTCAAATCCCTTTGTGAGAAATAACACCTGGATTTCGTCAGCTTTTTTATGAATTGGAAGACATCCGCCTTATACCAAAAGTGCACATATAAAATGCAGTAAGCAGAGACATCATCTGTTTCCACTCTGCTTTATCTGAAAGAACACGTAAACCTTTATCATAATTCCATCTAGCCTGCCAAATTCTAGTTCATCGTGTTATTTATCAATGTCATGACTAACAGATCTGTATAGATATCTAATGGAATGGCCAGAATGAAGGCTAAGGTGACCCTTGGTGTGGTCTACTTTGCCCGAGCTTTCTTTTTGGGAATATTAGTGGGTATTCAAATTGACTTATAATGGTATTTGTAGATATTTTTATTAGATATTCAAGAGGTTGTCCTGATGATGACCTCTTCTTAGGATAGGTCATTAATATCTGATAGATGGAGGTGCTACACCTGGCACCCTCACCGATAGCTGTTCCTGGTGCCTCTGACAGATGGAACTGCTCAGCTGTAGAGCTGCATAGCATAGCTATGGATGACTAAGGATATGCCATCAATGTTAAAGTCCTGGACAACTCCTTTAAGAGGCAAAGAGACTCTTAATATGGAGAAATATGTTTGGTTTTAAAATGTCTGAGTTTCTTCCAGGCACTCAAGTTTCCTTCCAAAGTCCAAAAATATACCGTAATTATACTGTAAGATCAATTGAATTCCCATGAAATTGACACAAGTATGGCACATAAAAAATACTCTGAGGCTGAGACTAATTTGAATGAATATGCAAAACAGCGGAACAGGTCAGCACTAGATAACTGACTAATAATAATAATAATTTTACTTACATCTACTAATTTTACTTACCATTAAAAGGATTCACATATTAAAACCATTCACATTATGTAACAGTCGTCTCTCTGTTTTTGGAGACTAGTGACAGCTTTAGGACTGGAGCCTCTCATCTCCATTTGGTTCTCTACGTTTAAATGTTGTTTCATTTCTCTTAGTACTGAAACAGTTAATGCCAGTTTTGCTGCTAGCAGCTTTTCCAGCAGTTTCTAGCTGAGTGTTTCTTTTGCAGCTGCATTGGAGCCGCTCCTCCTTAGGTTTAAATAGAGGTTTTACCCACCAATCCTTGCTGAAGATACAAATCCATTTTCCTTGGTGGAAGGAGCTAAGAAGGAATGTTACAGAAGTCTGACTTTATCCTTTTTGTTGCTGCTTTTTCCTGTTTGTCTTATCTTTCTTTGTGTTATATTAGTGCAGCAGTGGGGCTAGCATCTCCCACCTGCCACTCATATATGAGTTGTGTATTCGTTTGTAGCTCCTTCTCCAAGGATGGAATGATAAAAGGAAGTGCTGTTTTGGCAAAGTACAGGTATCATTATCATACCTTAGACAATACCTGTGGTAAGAAAGTCATATAAGATACACAGTCATTTCCATACATATACGAATATGAGGTCAGTATTGTTTCTCTTATTTAACATCATTTGCAGTTGTTCTTACAGTTAAAAACCCTTTTATTAATGGCAGTTAAAGTGAATTTGTCATGTTGAAATTATCTGATCTGCAGGCAATTATAGAGCAGACGAAGCAGATCAGATTGATACACATTTTATGAGAAATGTTTCAGCAAAACTTGCATTTTATGCATTCAAACGTCTAGATTTTGCATGCATGGTCCATTGGATGATCCTATTCAGTGATACAGTCTTCCCTAGGACTGCCCAGTTGACTCATATTCTACAAACAACAGACATTTGATATGAGAAGGGATAACAAAGCTGGCAAAATACATTTTTTGAATATGAGATAAACTCCCTGACCACATAAAAAGTTTCTGGTTTTCAAATGAATCAAAAATATGGCTGGTGCTACATGGAGATTTTAGCCAGGACATGGATCGCTGTATGCCGATGTTACATTGCAGCAATATGCAGATGAAATAGCAAGGTGATATAAGTATTAAATATAAATGTTATTATATCTATTGAAATATTGATTAGTACAGACACTGCATACACATATATTTAAAAAAAAGGAGATGAATATATCCTCCTAATCTGGTTAATGTACGCTCAATTGGATACAGTTTATGTAGTCTCCTTAAAGACAATCTGTCAGCAGGTTTTTGCTACCTCATCTGAGAGCAGCATGATGTATACTATCACGCTCCCTATGCCTCGGCACCGCTCCTTACCTACTGAGCTGGTCTCACCATCGCACCACCACTCCTTGCTCACTGAGCGGTCCCTGCATTGCACCACCGCTCTGTGCCTACTGAGCCAGTTGCACCTGCATTGCACCACCGCTCTGTGCCCACTGATCCAGTCTCGCCAGCGCACCGCCGCTCCTTCCTCACTGGTCCTGTTCACGCGTCCACCGGTCATGCCTGCCGCTCCCGCTCATGCTCCCTGGAGTCCTGTTCCTGGTCTCAGGAGTCTGATTCTGACAAATGTTCTGTATAGGACCGGGCTGCGCCCATTCACCTGGTCTTATAGGACCAGCACTGCTGCAACAGGAAATGACCTGGGGCTGTGCTGGGTATATAAGACTGGCCTTTCCAGGTGGGCGGGGTCTGATCATCGCATATGTTTCTATGCCTTGTCTTGTGAGCTAGGTGCTCAGGTCGTCTTGTTCCTGTTTCCTGTATTACTGCCTTAAAGTACGCTGTGACCCTAGTGACCTGGTCCTGTCTTTGCCTCCTGATACCTGCACCTGTTCCTGTACTGTCCTATGGGACTCCATGACCCTGGTGACCTGGTTCTTCCCGTTCCTGCCACGCTAGTGCTCTAGCTACCATGTACCCTGCCCTCCAGGTGGGGTGCTCGGTCCAGTGGATCCACCTCCTGGGCCTACCGGTCCTCCCTGGCCCTCACAGTATGATCAGGCCATGAATCCCGCTGGAGCACAGGCCATGGATCCCGCTGAAGCACAAAAATCAGAGCTGGCTGAGCTGCGCCAGGAACTAGCGCAACAGCGCGAAACCCTGAACCGGATGCTGAAATTCCTGGCATCCGTGGACCCCTGGTTGTATACGTTGCAGACCTCCGCCTCGTCTCAGTCCACACAGCAACCAGTCTCCAGGTAAGAACCAGGTTCCTCCGCGGCCTCGCAACTTCGCCTTGCTGCTTCGCCTTGCTACGCAGGGGATCCCAAGTCCTGCCGCGGCTTCCTGAACCAGTGCTCCCTGCACTTCCAGTTGCTCCCGCACTTGTTTGCCTCAGACCAGGCCAAGGTGGCGTTCCTGATGTCACACCTGGAAGGCGAAGCCCTGGCCTGGATTAACCCCCTGTGGGAGAATGAGGACCCGATGATCACCGATATCCAGGAGTTCCTACGAGTCTTCTGGGGCACCTTCGACGAACCCGGAAGAACTACCGCAGTGACCTCTACGCTCCTCCAGCTAAGCCAAGGGACCCAAACAGTCGGCCAGTATGCCATACAGTTCCGCACGCTCGCTTCAGAGCTGGGCTGGAACAATGAGGCCTTAACGGCGGCCTTTTGGGAGGGTCTCTCTGGTTGTATCAAAGACGAACTCGCCGACCGTGACGTTCCACGCACCTTGGACACTTTTATTTCCCTGGCCACCCGGATTGACCTCCATTTTCAGGAGCGTACCAAAGAGATAGTCCGGGAGAAGTGACCACCTCGCCACACCTTGCCCCCGCAGAGACCTACCGCTCCCTTGCCCCTGCCTTTCTGTGACTTATCGCCAGAACCCATGCAAGTAGACGGTCTAAGCCAAGCCAAGCAACGCCATGCAGAACAGCTCGCCCGGGGCCTGTGCTTCTATTGCGGAGACGGTTCTCATATGCTACGAACTTGCCCTGAGAAACCAAGTAGACCTCAGGTCCAAGGGATGGTGGGAACCGCCACCCTTGCCACCGAAATCCCTTTGGTCCCAGTTAAATAGACTGTCCGGGTGACGACAGAGGGGACCCGGTTTACGGCAGAGGCCCACATTGATTCTGGGGCAGCAGGCAACTTTATCCACCAGGCCACGGTAGACAAGTACCAGGTACCTGTCACCCCGCTGAAGAAGCCCCTCTGGTTCGCCTCCGTGGACGGAAAACCGCTCTACGAGTCTGTCCGGTATACCACCGAGCCTGTGAGACTCCAGGTTGGCACTTCGCATACGGAGACCATTGCCTTCTATATGATTCCGAGGATGGCCCTGCGCTGCTGCTGGGCCTGCCCTGGCTTAAACTCCATGACCCTGCTATTAGTTGGCGCTCTGGCACGATTACCCGCTGGAATCCCTTGTGCCATGAAACCTGCTTGCAGCCTGTTCCTCAGCCCCTGTCACCTGAACCGTTGGAACCACCGACCCCTGAAGAAGAGACGACGCTATCCAGCGTCGTTCCATCATCCCCAGCCTCTGAGACCTTGATTCCACCATCTTCTGGAGATGAGACTTTTATTCCACCGCCTTCTAGAGATGAGACTTTGATTCCACCGCCTTCTGGAGTTGGAACTTTGAGTCCACCGGCTACCAAGGATGAGACATTGTCCTGTACCCGGTCCGAGACGCCCGATCCGGTCGCCCATGATTCCAGTCCTGCTTCTGACTATCCTTCCCTTTCCGTTGCTTCTGTTGCCACTGCTGGAAAATCTTCGGTTAAGCGTGTTGCGGTCCAGAAGGGTGCATGGGGTCAGCAGTCCCTCCTTGCCTTGCGCTGGGTTACGGTCCGGAGGCTCGGTCCAGGGTGCCCCAGGGGTCCTTTGCTCGGAGGGGGGGCTTAAAGGGGGGTGTACTGTCATGCTCCCGATGCCTCGGCACCGCTCCTTACCTACTGAGCCGGTCTCACCATCGCACCACCGCTCTGTGCCCACTGATCCAGCCTCGCCAGTGCACCGCCGTTCCTTCCTCACTGGTCCTGTTCACGCGTCCACCGGTCATGCCTGCCGTCCCCACTCATGCTCCCCAGAGTCCTGTTCCTGGTCTCAGGCGTCTGATTCTGACTAATGTTCTGTATAGGACCGGGCCGCGTCCACTCACCTGGTCTTATAGGCCCAGCACTGCTGCAATAGGATATGACCTGGGGCTGTGCTGGGTATATAAGACTGACCTTTCCAGGTGGGCAGGGCTTGATCATCGCATGTGTTTCTATGCCTTGTCTTGTGAGCTAGGTGCTCAGGTCGTCTTGTTCCTGTTTCCTGTATTACTGCCTTAAAGTACGCTGTGACCCTAGTGACCTGGTCCTGTCTTTGCTTCCTGATACCTGCACCTGTTCCTGTACTGTCCTATGGGACTCCATGACCCTGGTGACCTGGTTCTTCCCGTTCCTGCCACGCTAGTGCTCCAGCTACCGTGTACCCTGCCCTCCAGGAGGGGTGCTCAGTCCCGTGGATCCACCTCCTGGGCCTACCAGTCCTCCCTGGCCCTCACATATACAAAGAGGCCCTGAGTTCACTTAGATTACTGGGTGCAGCCATTTTTACAGATCAAGATTTTAGATTTTGCATGTAGCAGACCTGCCCCCATCCACACCAGGCTTTCATTGTACATTTACATAGACAGAAGCTGGAATCTGGAATCCTACTGCAGCTCACATGCTCCTCAGACCCACTAATGATAAATCTAAGAGGATAAATTAACATTGAAGGTAAACAAAAACAGACTTTGAGGTAAGAGATGCAGGGCTGAATTCTCTGTTTTAACTCTTACAGCATGCTGTCTTCAGATTACATTGCAGAAACCTGCTGACAGAGTCCCCTTTAAAAGGTGCTAATTCATTAGGAAAATTAAATGATCAACATCAAGAACCAGCCAAGTCTACATACAATGCTAAGTACTGGTTATACAAGTGCATCTCAATAAATTAGAATATCATCAAAAAGTTAATATAGTTCAGTAATTCAATACAAAAAGGATATGCGTATATTATATAGAGTCATTACAAAGAGAGTGATCTATTTAAAGTGTTTATTTCTGTTAATGTTGATGATTATGGCTTACAGCCAATGAAAACTCAAAAGTCATTATTTCAGAAAATTAGAATATTATATACTGTAAGACCAGCTAGTGGAAAGTATGTACAGTAAATGCACTCAATACTTGGTCGGGGCTCCTTTTGCATGAATTACTACATCAATGTGGCATGTCATGGAGTCGATTAGCCTGTGGCACTGCTGTGGTGTTATGGAAGCCCAGGTTGCTTTGATAGCAGCCTTCAGCTCGTCTGCATTGTTGGGTCTGGTGTCTCTCATCTTCCTCTTGACAATAGCTCATAGATTCTCTATTGGGTTTAGGTCAAGCGAGTTTGGTGGCCAATCAAGCACAGTGATACTGTGGTTATTAAACCAGGTATTGGTACTTTTGGCTGTGTGGACAGGTGCCAAGTCCTGCTGGAAAATGAAATTTCCATCTCCTAAAAGCTTTTTTGCAGAGGAAAGCATGAAGTGCTCTAAAATTTCCTGCTAGACGGCTGCGCTGACTTTGTCCTACACCAGCAGATGACATGGCTCCCCAAACCATCACTGATTGTGGAAACCTCACACTAGACCTCAAGCAGCTTGGATTGTGGCCTCTCCACTCTTCCTCCAGATTCTGAGACCTTGATTTCTAAATGAAATGCAAAATTTACTTTCATCTGAAATCAACACTTTGGACCACTGAGCAACAGTCCAGTTCTTTTTCTCCTTGGCCCAGGTAAGACGCTTTTGGCATTATATATTAGTCATGAGTGACTTGGCACAAGGAATGCAACAGTTGTAGCCCATGTCCTGAATACATCTGTGTGTGTTGGCTCTTGAATCACTGACTCCAGCAGCAGTCCACTCCTTGTCAATCTCCCCCAAATTTTTGAATGGCCTTTTCTTAACAATCCTATAAAGGCTGCAGTTATCCTAGTTGCTTGTGCACCTTTTTCTACCACACTTTTTCCTTCCACTCAACTTTCCATTAATATGCTTGGATCCAGCGCTCTGTGAACAGCCAGCTTCTTTGACCTTCAATGACCTCTTGTGGTTTACCCTCCTTGTGGAGTGTGTCCATGACTGCCGTCTGGACATCTGTCAAGACAGCAGTCTTCCCCATGATTGTGTAGCCTACTGAACAAGACTAACGGACCATTTTAAACGCTTAGGAAGCTATGTAGGTGTGTTATGGTAATTATTCTAATATTTTGAGATAATGACTTTTGGGTTTTCATTGGCTGTAAGCCATAATGTTCAAAGTTAACAGAAATAAACACTTGAAATAGATCACTCTGTTTCTAATTACTCTATATAATAAATGTGTTTTCCTTCTTGTATTGAATAACTGAAATAAATTAAGTTTTTAATGATATTTTAATTGAGATGCACTTGAAAGGCGAAACTATTCTTGTGAAACTTTTACCCATACAGTCTGAGTATAGTCTTTTAAATTAGAGTATAGGGGATTTTTTACACTATATTTAAATATAATAAATCCTACAAAAGGAATGCCACAGTTTAATTGAAATATATATATATATATCTATATATATATATATAGATATATATATATATTAATTATTGGATCACTTTAAAAACATGTATACTTTATTCAATAAATGACATGGGGAAATTAGCACAATAATCGGGTCTAAAAAGTTTGGGTGAATATAGCTGACAATGATGCTATTGCCACGATTCTTCTGTGCAGAGCATCTTGCACACTAGGAGATGCTCTGCTGCACTTTTCTGGACTACTGAGCTGGCAGTAACACGATTCCTCTGTGCAGAGCATCTTCCACATTAGGAGATGCCTTGCTGTGTTTTGCTTAGCTACTGAGCTGGCAGGTTGATTGACAGCGCAAGATTCCATGCTGGTTCTGGGAGGTGTTGATTACTCAAGTGTTCCATCTTCCGGGTAATTGCTCTGCTTCTTTACTGAGCATGATCTCCCAGAACCTTGCCAGTCATACTTTCTGGTTCTGTAATTGTGCTGTTGGCTTGTGTTTCTGCATGTGTTCTGATATTGGTATTCTGATCCCGTACCAATGTTTGTTTGACTCCTCTCTGCCTGCTCCCTGTTCCTGTCGTGACCTCCTGGCTTTTGACCTCGAACCATGACTACATCTAAGTTTCCCTCCTTCAATTCTGATCCTCTTGTTGTGACCTGACTACGCTTCTGTGTACTCCCTGAATCAATACGTGTCATCCTGTTACCAGTCCCCGGCTTGCCTGACTACTCTTCCGTCTGTACTATCCATAAGTAGTGACTTGCATTACAGCTATGATCAATACATAAATAAATAAATAAATGAGTCACACATATAATCCTCACATAAATATAATTTTGGGGAAAATAAATCCCATATACATAAAGTGCAAGTGTATAAATATATTTCAACCTGCTCATGTGTGACTAAAACTAAAAATATATATAGACATCATTATGTACAGTTGGGGACATGATTCATAGCATATCAAAATAGATGCACCAAATAAATAAACTTAAAATCATGTAAAGTAGATATAATGATGAATAATAATTAATCACCTATACAAATCTCCAGGTACCTGTGTCCCAACACACTTATTTCGTACAGTGCTTCCTGAGGGGGTTCATGAGAAAGCAATACACGAAACCCAAGTCATGGTGCAGGTACCTGGAGATTAGGATGGGTGATTAATTGTTATTCATCATCATATACATCTTTTAATTTGCCTTACTTTATTTTTAATCATTTGCTATATTTATTTTGATAAACTATGAATCATGTCCTCAACTTTACATAATGGTGTCAAAATATATATATTTTTAATTTTAGTCACACATATTAGGGTTCAACTATATTTATGCACTTGAACTTTATCTATATGGGATTTATTTTCCCATGAATTATGTTGATGTGCAAACTATCTGTATAACTAATTTGTTTTTGAATTGACCGTAGCCTCATTGTCAGCTACATGCACCTAATCTCCTGAGATCTGCTTATTGTGCTAATTTTCCTTTGTAATTTATTGATTAAAGCACATATGTTTTGACGTTATCAAATAAATAATATATTTTATTTTTCAATTAAAGTTGGCCATTCTTTTTGTAGGATTTATTATTGATCTATTGGCCCATCCATATTGTTGCTTTTGTGAATTCGTATACTACTGTATAGTCCATCACTTTAAATAACATTTAATTACATGAAAGCAGAAAATAAGTTTTACCAAATAAATCTCTAAAATATTGTAGTAATCAGCAACATTCATATTTCACTTATTGAATCTATAGGTTTCCACGTGAATCATAAAAGTGATCCACTAAACCTAGCGACACAATTGAGATTCATTACAAAAGGGAATGTTGTCAGATTGCTGAATGTCCCTGTAATGCGGGCGTCACACGGTGCGATTTATCGTGCAATCGCACGAGCGATCGTACCTGCCCCCGTCGTTTGTGCGTCACGGGCAAATCGCTGCCTGTGTCGCACAAAGTCGTTAAACCGCCGTCACATGTACTTACCTGCTGAGCGACCTCGCTGTGGGCGGCGAACATTATCTTCCTGAAGGGGAAGGGACGTTCGGCGCCACAGCGACGTCACACAGCCGCCGGCCAATAGAAGCAGAGGGGCGGAGATGACCGGGATGTAAACATTCGCCCACCTTCTTCCTTCCGCATAGCCACACATAGTGCTCCTTCCGCAGAGTGTCACACGGAGCGATGTGTGCTGCCCCGGGTACGATGAACAACCGGCGCCATGAAAAATAAACGATTTTTTAAAAATAAGCAACGAGTACACGACTCAGCGTCGCTCGGAGATGTCACACAAAACGACGTCGCAAACGATGCCGGATGTGCGTCACGAAAACCGTGACCCCGACGATGCATCGCACGATAGCTCATCTCGTGTGATGCCCGCATAACACTTTTCAGAGAATAGAAATATAAAATTCGGCATCACTTATTTATTTAACATTTATGCTATTAAAACATTAAAGAAGTGGATTGAGTGTTAATGGATTTTAATGTAGCAGTGGAAATTCTTGATATTATCAGAATAATACTGCTACATTTCCATTTAACATTGCTGTAGCAGTGCTTCGTATGTAATTATTTGTGTGAATTCATTCGATTTCCTGGTCGGAAAATTCTCAGATCTTCACCATTGTTGTGTTATTCTCGCCCTTCAAAATAGATGTTATTTTAATGTTCATGCATCATTTCCTGATTTTATAAACTGTTAACATTGCTGAATTTCCTATTGACTTAATCCATGTTTAGATTCCTTTCTTACAATTTCATGCCATTATGAATGCTTTACTCCCCGATATTACATCATATTGGCAATACAAAAGTGATTCTTTGCAGTATTTTAAAGAGATTTTCAGGGCATTATAAAACTCTGCCCAGGGCACGGTATACATGAAAAGAACAATCATACTCACCAACCAGCATCCAAATGAATCCAGCAATCTCAAAAGTGAAGGCTCAAACATCACCTCCTTCTTCACTGTGTCCGGAAACCACATGAAATTCCTGGCTTCAAGTGATGTGTCCCCTACTAGACCACAAAGGCAGCAACTCTGCTCCACCACTCCTTCCATCTTGAAGAATCAGTGAGATGTAGACACTAAATATGCTATGGGACCAGAGGATGAACCTGCTGAACCAATATTAAATTAGAAAAACAAACAAAATAATAGATACTACTTTAACCCCTTCACAACTTATGACATATTAGCACATCATAGATTATGTCATTCCCTTTGATGCAGGCTCGCAGACTGACACCACATCTTTCCCTGCACATGTCAGCTGATCTGATCAGCCGACATGTGCCTCTAACAGCAGCGGGTAGATGAGACAACTGCCCACCACTGTTAACTAATTGAATCCTGCTCTCAATCTATGATAGGAGGATTTAACGCGCCGTGGTGATCGTATCATTCTCGGCTCCCATCGGCGGCCCTGTGACATTATCGCGGGGTGCCAATGGGGTGTCATGACAGCCTGCAGATGATCCCTGTCTCTGTCATGACGAACTTCAAGACGGCGTTCATAGGAAGTCATCTTTTTCTCTGTTTAGAGCAGTGCTGATGCACTGTACAGCATAAGTGATGGGAAGATCGCAAATTCAAGTCCCTAAGGGAACTAGTAAATCCAATCAAAAGTGAAAAAAAGTTTAAAAAAATGAAAGAAATAAAAAACAATGAAAAAAACCCTTCAAATCACCCTCTTTTTACCAAGTTACATTTTTTGTATTCTTTTATTTTCAAAAAATACACATATTTGGTATCACCAACTATCAGAAATGACCAATCTATCAAAATATTAAATAAATTAATCTGATCTGTAAACACTTAAAAGAAAATGTCAAACGCCAGAATTAGGTTTTTCGGCCCCTACAACTTTCAATAAAATGCAATAAGAGGCCATCAAAACATTGTATCTATCCCAAAATGGTATTTGTAAAAACATCAGCTCAGAGTGCAAAAATTAAGCCATTACACAGCCCCAGATCCCGAAAATTCAGAATTTTACGGTTCTTGGAATATGACAACAAAAGAGACTTTTTTTTTTTATTTAGAATTTTTTTCATCAAATTAATAAACTATACATACGAGGGGCTGCTGATAAGTCTTTGGCTTTACCCAGAAAGAAACGAGATAGCATGATGAAACTTTACATTTATTCCACATACTCTCCACTGATGTCAACACACTTCTTACATCGGTATTACAAGTTCTGTAAGCCTAGCAAAAAGAAGTATTTCAATTGTGCCTCAAACCAAGCATCCGTAGCAGCCATGGCATCAGAAATGGTGTGAAATTTGGTACCCTTGAGGTCTTTCTTCAGGTTTGGAAACAGATGATAGTCGGAGGGAGCTAGATCTGGTGAATAAGGTCGGTGGTCAAGCAGCTGGAAGCCAAGCTCTGACAGTTTTTCCGTGGTCATTTGTGCAGTGTGAGTGGAGGCATTGTCTTGCAGGAACAAGATTCCTTTGGACAGCTTCCCGCGAATTTTGGCCTTCAGGGCTGCCTTCAATTGGTCCAAAAGTTCAACGTAATACCTTGCATTGATGGTGGAACCCTTTTGAAGATAGTCCACCAGCAGCATGCCCTCCTTATCACAGAACACAGACACCATCACTTTCGTGGCTGATTTTTGCACCATGAACGTCTTTGGATGAGGAGAACCAATGTACCTCCACTCTTTTGACTGCTCCTTGTTTTCAGGGTCAGACAAATAAATCCAGATCTCATCCATAGTGACAAGTCAATCCAGGAAAATCTTATCAGTCCGGAAACACTGACAAATGGAGAGGGAAGTTTTCACTCACATGCTTCTCTGATCTGTTGTCAAACATTTGGCGACCCACTTTGCAGATAGCTTCCTCATGTCCAAATATTCATAGATAATGACACAAACATGTTCACGGGAAATCCCCATGATGTCTGCTATTGCTTTAGCTGAAATTCGTCGATTCTCCAGTATGAGGTTGTGCACAGCATCAACGATCTCCGGAACAACAACCACTATCAGTCATCAAGGCCATTCCTCATAATTGGAGCTCAAGTGGCCCGTTTTAAATTTGGCAACCCAGTTCTTAACTGTGGAATATGAAGGGCATTGATCCCCCAATGTCTGCGACATATCACCATGAATATCCTTTGCGGACTTTCCTTGCAGAAATAAGAATTTGATCACTCCTCTGCTCTCAGTTGCTGTGAATATCGTATTAGACTCCACCATTTTGTTTACGTAGAACACTGTTGCCATAAGCAACAAGCAGAAAATTTTGAAAACATATATTAGACATATAAGTCTTTCATGTGATGTAATATTTGTTAACAAAAAAAGATCACAAAGCCAAAGACTTATCAGCAGCCTCTCGTATTTGGTATCTACAAGCTCGTTATGACATGGGGAATCATTTTGCCAGGTCAGTGTTACCATGTAGTAAACATGTTAAATAAAAATCCCAAAACAATATTGTGGAATTGCACTTTTTTTGCAATTTCCCCACACTTGGAAATGTTCTCGTTTTCCAGTTCATATATGGTCAAATTAATGATTTCATTCAAAAGTACAACTTATTCCACAAAAAACAAGGCCTCAAAAATAAATAAAGGTATGGCTCTTGGAAATAAAAAAGGTAAAAACAAAAAGTGTGACATTACCAGGTTGTGAAGGGGTTAAAGTGGATCTAACAGATGCTCAAAAAAATTTCAATTAGCTACCTTGTAAAAATCCCTGCTTGCCCCTGCTTCTGCCACTGGTTTCCCTTTTGGTCTGCATCGGTCCATTGCCGAGATATTCCCATTTGTTTCTTTTGGAGCGCAGTATGTGAAATCTCTACTTGCAGTTCAACTTGCCATTACTTCACAGTCTTCTCTTGGGCCATGTGTTTTGAAACCTTCTATATTCTTTCAATCACAGCTTGGCAGCATCTGGAAGGGAGGGGTGAAATGGCACACTCTCAGAGAAGACTGAAGAGATGCCCAGTTGAACTATAAGCAGAGATATGATTCACTGTGCTCCAAAATGGACCGACCAGTGGAAAATGGAAAAGAAATTGCAGAATCAGGTGTGATCAGGGATTTATACAAATTATGAAACTAGTTTTTTTTTTAAGCAAGTGACCTCCTGAGTCCTGAGACGATGCAAACTAACTCGGATGTAGGTAAGTTTTTCCTAGGGATGGTCCAAAAGGGAAAAACACAACTGAACTCAAAGATGATTCAACATTTAACTCTTCCTTTACTGTTATCCCTTTTGAATCTCTCATTAACATCTAAGCCTCTAATAAGAGTATATGTGGTCCTATCTGGAAGGAATGACTTGGGAAGAAGCAATAAAACAGGACTTTTTTAACCAACTTGTTTCTCTAAAGCCTGCTTTACACACTTCAATAGATCTTTCAATCCGTCGTCGGGGTCAAGTTGTAAGTGACGCACATCCGGCATCGTTCATGATGTATTTGCGTGTGAAACCTACATGCGATCGATATTGAACGAAAATACGGTGATCGCATACACGTCGTTTATTCCTCATACATTGGACGTTTGGTAGTACGAAACTAGTGAATTGTAACGTGTGACATCCCTCATACGATTTTGGTGTCTGTGGCTATGTGCGCAGGTGTGCGCTCTGCACCGCAGCTTAAAAAAGGTCTGCTTCAGAGCGCAGCTGAAAAGCTGCGTTCTGAAGCGCCTCACAATGTCTGTCATGCACTAATCTCTGTCAGTCCGTCACTATCTCTGTCCCTCACTCTCTGTCCATGTCAGTCTATCCCCCTCTCTCATATACTCACCGATCCCCGATCCCCGGCGCTGCACGGCATTCACACTGCTCCGGCGGCTTTTACTGTTTTGAAAAAGCCGGCCGCCCATTAAACAATCTCGTATTCCCTGCTTACCCCGCCCACCGGCGCCTATGATTGGTTACAGTGAGACACGCCCCCCACGCTGAGTGACAGGTGTCACACTGCACCCAATCACAGCAGCCGGTGGGCGTGTCTATACTGTGTAGTGAAATAAATAATTAAATAATTGAAAAAAACGGCGTGCGGTCCCCCCCAATTTTAAAACCAGCCAGATAAAGCCATACGGCTGAAGGCTGGTATTCTCAGGATGGGGAGCTCCACGTTATGGGGAGCCCCCCACCCTAACAATATCAGCCAACAGCCGCCCAGAATTGCCGCATACATTATATGCGACAGTTCTGGGACTGTACCCGGCTCTTCCCGATTTGCCCTGGTGCGTTGGCAAATCGGGGTAATAAGGAGTTATTGGCAGCCCATAGCTGCCAATAAGTCCTAGATTAATCATGTCAGGCGTCTATGAGACACCTTCCATGATTAATCTGTAAATTACAGTAAATAAACACACCCCCGAAAAATCCTTTATTAGAAATAAAAAACACACACACATTCCCTGGTTCACCACTTTAATCAGCCCCAAAAAGCCCTCCATGTCTGGCGTAATCCAGGATGGTCCAGCGTCGCTTCCAGCGCTGCTGCATGGAGGTGACCGGAGCTGCAGAAGACACCGCCGCTCCGGTCACCTCCACGCAGCTAATGAAGACAGCCGGCGATCAGCTGAGCTGTCACTGAGGTTACCCGCTGTCACTGGATCCAGCGGTGGATGCAGCGGTGGCCGCGGGTAACCACAGTGACAGCTCAGCTGATCGCCGGCTGTCTTCATTAGCTGCGTGGAGGTGACCGGAGCGGCGGTGTCTTCTGCAGCTCCGGTCACCTCCATGCAGCAGCGCTGGAAGCGACGCTGGACCATCCTGGATTACGCCAGACATGGAGGGCTTTTTGGGGCTGATTAAAGTGGTGAACCAGGGAATGTGTGTGTGTTTTTTATTTCTAATAAAGGATTTTAGCTCAGCTAATGTATGCGGCAATTCTGGGCGGCTGTTGGCTGATATTGTTAGGGTGGGGTGCTCCCCATAACGTGGAGCTCCCCATCCTGAGAATACCAGCCTTCAGCCGTATGGCTTTATCTGGCTGGTTTTAAAATTGGGGGGGACCGCACGCCGTTTTTTTTAATTATTTAATTATTTATTTCACTACACAGTATAGACACGCCCACCGGCTGCTGTGATTGGGTGCAGTGTGACACCTGTCACTCAGCGTGGGGGGCGTGTCTCACTGTAACCAATCATAGGCGCCGGTGGGCGGGGTAAGCAGGGAATACAAGATTGTTTAATGGGCGGCCGGCTTTTTCAAAACAGTAAAAGCCGCCGGAGCAGTGTGAATGCCGTGCAGTGCCGGGGATCGGGGATCGGTGAGTATGAGAGAGGGCTGCTAACTTCAGTCACTCAGGGGATTAGCGGTCACCGGTGAGTCTTCACTGGTGACCGCTAATCAGGATGCGACACAGACAGAGCCGCAGCATGACAATGAAGTCGGGTGAAGTTCACCCGAGTTCATTCTGACAGTGCGGCTCTGTCTGTGTCTGCTGTCATCTGCCATTCAGCTCTGCTACATGGCTGTCTGTGTCTGCTGTTAGCGGCCATGTAGCAGAGCTGAATGGCAGATGACATAGTAAAAACGCATCCCTACACATTACACACGCTTGTCAAGACAATAAATAAAAAAAAAAGGGTGCCCAATGCATACGTCACAGAACACGTGATCTAAAGGATCGCACACAAAATTGACCAATTTAACATAGGCTACTAACGCACGTGTGACAGCAAATGAGCGACCTACGTGCAATCTCATTAGATCGCATATGCGACCTGAGCGTGTCACATCGCATACGAGATCGCACACCTAATTGTAAGGTGTAAAGCTGGCTTTAGATCCCTAGTGGATGACACAACATCTAGGGTTTAATAATTTGAAGACATTTGCTCTGACATAATTCAGGAGCACAATATAATGCATAACTCAAATACTCAAGTAAAAAATGGAGGTTGAGTCTCTGAAATTAAAATCTGCAGACCTTAAAAAAGCACCCCCCTCAAAGGTTTTATTCTCTTAATATAATGCAATCATCATATCATATCATATAGCACTGTGTACTTACAATAGCTTAGTTGCCTTTCTACCCAGTTAATTCTTCTCTTTTCCATTAAGTCTATGACATGCCGTCATTAAAAACTGACTAGCTGAATCCTTCTAAGCTCTATGTAGAAACAGGAAATGCTTTCTTCTCACTACAAGGGAATCCATTTGTATACTGACTTTTGCAAAGTCACAATGCAATCCAGAAAAGCATTCTTACAAATTATCAGTATCATCCAAAGAAAAATTTTCATTATAGATTAGGAAATTTCAACAAGCTTATAGTTTCTTTCAAAAGTAAAATCTTTCCTATTCACTCCACTGAGGATTGGCCAAATGTTTTGCTAGAAACTCAACATTCGAAATCCTCTCCTCCCGAATAACAACATTTCATGGACATAACCCCGCCTAGGGTTTGTACACACTTTGAGAATTTGTAGCAGATTTTTCTGTATCGAAAACCGTAGTGTTTTAAACATTTTATGGGGGGGTTTTCTGATTAATTTAAATGAAAGAATTCACATGCTGCAGATTAATACTTTGATAGTTCAAATCTGCAAGGAAAAATAAACAGCATGTGTATGAGATTTTAGAAATTCCATTCAATTTCATGGTACTGTAAAATATTGTTTAAAATATTATTTATTTATTTTTTTGCAACAAAACACAGTATGCGAACAAGCCCTTACAATACGTAACGTAATTCAAGATAATCGATTTGCCGAACTTTCTATACTATGAATAAATGGTTTTAATGCATATGTTTAATCGTATACTCTTGCTACACATTCCTTGACTTATTCCTTCACTTCACCCTCCTGTTTTTTGTTTTTTTTCTCCCATCCCACCTTTATCCCTTACTTTATACTTATATACAGTGGAACCTTGCTTAACAAGAACAATCCATTCTGGGACTGTGCTTGTTAACCAAGTTACTCGTTCAGCAAAGCAAGATTTCCCATAGGAAATCATTGCAATGCAGACGTCGTTCCACAACGTGTTAAATGTCCCATCCTGGTCCCCTATTCTGTCATTCCACACATGCACAAACACGCACAAACACACACAAACACGTACAAACACACAAGCATGCATGCACACGCACATATTATATGCTCACCTTACCTTCCGTTGCATCACCGGTCTCCTGGGATTTGCTGTTCTCTGGTACGGGGCCGGGCTGTGTATCGGGTTACCATAACGACGAGGGAGGAACTTCTGCGGCCAGAGCGCTGACGTCAAAGGCAGAGCCGCTTGCCTCTGATTGGCCAGCGAGCTGCCTTTTGAGTAGCGTCTGACAGGGGAACTTCCTGCTTTGTTGCTATGGATGCCGATGCACAGCCTGGAGTGGAGCGGAGCGGCGAACTGCAGGACCCAGGAGGCCGGCTATGAAACGGAAGGTACACTATATTATATTATATTATATACTCACCTTACCTTCCGTTCCATTGCGGGCCTCCTGGGTCATGTAGTTCGCCGCGAGGACGTCGCAATGTACCCGGGAACTACAAGAACCATGAGGCCGGCGGTGGAACGTAAGGTAAGGTGAGCATAATACTGTATGTGCGTGCGTGTGTGTTTGTGTGTGTTTGTGCGTACATGTGTGTGTTTGTGTGGACTGCAAGAGCGGGTCAGAGCGCGGTAGATGTATGGAACCGGAAGTGTGTGCGGTGAAGATTTCACTCGTACAGCAAATCTTTCTCGTAAATCGAGTTACAAATTTACAGAAAGCTTTGCTTGTTGAGCGAAATTCTCGTTAAGTGGGTTACTCGTTAAGCGAGGTTCCACTGTACTTTATTCATTAGTTAATGTCTATAGAAATACCAATACATTTCCATTGGAGCTAAAAGCCAAAAATATAAATGAAAGGTCAAATATACCATAGTGCTGGTACATTGTTGATAGTGGGCTTTAAAGGGGTTGTCCAGTCTAAAATGATAACTCTGCAGTCACTCTATGTGACTATGCACTGCAAGGATTCGCCGGTTACTGAGCCGGGAATGGCATCTTCCCGGCCAGAACCCGAATAGTGGGCATAGCCTCATACAATACAAGTGTGTGGAATGGGCGCATTTGACTAGTAGGTATGGCCGTCTGGTGGGCACGGCCTTGCTCAATACACTTAAATTGAGTGAGGCTGCAGTCATTAATCGAGTTCTGTACGGGAACATGCATATCACACAACTGCGGTCACGTGACCGACGTTCCCGCCTTAGAAATCCGCAAATACTCACAGTGCACAGTGTGTGCATTGGGAGGATTCATAAGTCTGCAGTCACATAGAGTGATTGCAGACATCATTTTAGATGGACAACCCCTTTAAATTTGGAAACATTTTTCACAACCTATAAAGCATTTGAAAGAATATTTCCAGAGAAACAGTGTACCAGCATAAGGATAGTATTAAAATTGTCACTTTTTGCCTTAATACTCAATGTAACATGCACTGTTTTCACCAAAGATGGACTCTATCGAGTCCAGGGTACAGTTTGGTAGAACACAAGGCAACATTCTTACTTGATATTGGAGAATACCAACCGTATTTGTATCTGTTCAATGGGCACAAGAAGCACAAAGTCTCATTTAGAGTGGTGAAGTAAATAAAAAGGATATACTAAGGATTATGTGTGTCAAATTCCAAAGTAAAAACTTGTGAAAAATATTAGATCAAGTCCACATCTTGCGACACAATTTATAAATGATGTATTGTACAGAAAATATTACATTTGGCCTGGCTAGCATATATTTTGAAGCAATTATGCCAATAATAGACAAAATTTCACTAATACATTTCTCCTAATCTGAACCAGTTGACATAAAAGACAACAAAAAAGCACAGGAGAGAATAATAGTTAGAAGGTCAAGATGTCACAAACCACCGGGGGGGTCACTCAGAAATCCCCCGCGCTGGCTACCAGTACGTCACAATCGGGGGGTAACAAGTGGGGGTCACCCCTCCTTGATACCTCCCGACCGACAGACAGAGCACGTGACGCGCTCTCTAGCGCCCCTCTTATAGTCAGGCCAATTATGGAATTGCCCGACAATAAGCAAGGAGGCCGCTATACTACTTATGCCGATTATTGAAGGGTCCCCGGTGAGAGTAAGGTATATATTCCCCCGACCTCCGCGGGCGGAATATATAAAATCTCCCCGAATCTCACTGGCCTCCCCACAACAATCCTTGGCACAATTCGCTGCCACCAACCGATTTACGGTAACTATTAGCCGAACACACAGACGTGGGATTCAAGATCGAGATAACAGAACAGCCCAAGATTAATTATATAATTTAATCAGCCTAAAGCACACTAGAAACTACAATATATACAATAGGGAATCTACAGAATATACATATGTCAGAGTACAGTTACAGATAAAGCATGGTTTACAACAGGTATGCAATTCAATCAGTTACCTTGTGCGTCTGGCCACAGGGGGGCGCTGTAGACCAGGTTTCCAGGAACTCCCACAGATGTTTCCTACACGTGACCCCCAGCGAAAGAACCCTGGAAAATGGCCGAAGTAGGGTTATCAACCTGGGCAAGTCCAGGTCCCCTCCTACCTTAGTGACCTCACAGGGAGCACTGCTCCACCCCTGGCTTGAGTTATGGACAATATCCCAACATGGAATATGGGCCATAACTTTGCCTGGGAGCGTCGTAGGCGGACGCCAACGCTCTCATTGTGACAGCTATGAATTTAGCCACAGAACGAGGGGACTCATGACCTGTCTGCCAGTTCCCCATTGGCTGATATCACGCCTGGGGCATTTCCCAATGTCCTGCTCCCATAAAAAGGGTGTGCCGGCATCGTCCGCATGCAGAGACACCATTTTTATGGTTGCCATATTTATCGGAAATATGGCTTGCGAGATATGAACCATTTTTTACTGGAGTCGTTCTGTCTGGCTATTTCCATAGCCTTGCTAACTAGCTAGCAGCTCCTACTACAGGGTGACGGCAGGGAGTCATCCTGTGTCCATTGTTCCCACACCACCTAATTTCCATATCACAGGACATGGCCATGGAGGTGTAAGTGGAACACTGAGAACAAGAAGGGAGGGGGCACTGCCAGGGAGTGATGAGGGATTATGACTGGAGTCATAATTCATCTTCATATCCCGGGATTTGCCTCACACCTCCCCCCTTTTGAGGGCGCTAGGGGGCAGCACACTCCGGTGTTCCCCCGTGCGCCCGTCCGCGACCTCTCCTTGTCGGGACAGCCCGTCTGCGTTACCGTGGTCACGGCCCCTTTTGTGGCGAATGGTGAAGTTGTATTGCTGGAGCGCAAGGCTCCATCGCAACAATCGCCCATTCGTCCCAGAGACGGTGTGCAACCAGCTGAGGGGATTGTGGTCCGTCTCCACGATGAAGTGGCGCCCGTATAGATAGGGTTGCAGACGCTGCAGGGCCCACACTATGGCCAGGCACTCCTTCTCCATCGTGGAATAGGCAACTTCCCTTGGTAACAGCTTCCTGCTCAGGTACAAGACTGGGTGCTCTTGGCTCGCAGAGTCCACCTGGCTGAGCACCGCACCGAGGCCGAAGTCACTGGCGTCGGTCTGTACTACAAACGGCCGCGTGAAGTCGGCTGCCTGTAGCACGGGCGGGCTGGACATGGCGTCCTTTAGGGCCCGGAAGGCTGTCTCACAGTCCATTGTCCAATCGACTGCAGAGGGCAGCTTCTTCTTGGTGAGGTCCGTCAAGGGCTTTGCCAGGCTACTATAGCATGGAACAAACCTCCTATAGTACCCAGCGGTCCCCAAGAAGGACATCACCTGCTTCTTGGTCCTGGGGGTGGGCCAGGATGCGATGGCTTCCACTTTCTCAGGCTCGGGCTTCAGTGTTCCCCCGCCTACCCGGTGACCGAGGTACTGGACCTCGCTCATGGCCAGCTGACACTTGCCCGGCTTGATGGTCAAACCTGCCCGGTGGACCCGCCTGAGCACCTGTGCTAGATGCTCTAGGTGATCTTCCCAGGTGGGACTGAAGACGGCAATGTCATCCAGGTACGCGGCCGCGTACCCTTCAAGTCCCTTGAGCAGGGTGTTGACCATCCGCTGGAAAGTGGCAGGGGCATTCCTCATCCCGAATGGCATCACCGTGGACTCGTACAGTCCAAATGGGGTAATAAAGGCAGAGCGTTCCCTGGCCTTGCGAGTCAGGGGGATCTGCCAATATCCCCGGCTCAGATCCATGATGGTCAGGTACTGAGCCCCGGCCAACTGATCGAGCAGGTCATCGATGCGTGGCATTGGGTACGCATCGGCGACCGTGACCGCATTGAGCCCCCTGTAGTCCACGCAGAACCGAGTGGTTCGGTCCTTCTTAGGGACGAGGACTACAGGCGAGGCCCAAGCGCTGTTGGATGCCTGGATCACCCCCAGCTTCAGCATCTCGTCAATCTCCTGGCGCATGTGTTGCTGCACCTCCAGGGAGACCCGATATGCTGAACGCCGGATCGGGGGATGATCCCCAGTGTCCACGTGATGGACAGCCAAGTCAGTCCTTCCGGGCTGGTTGGTAAACAACCCCCGGAAGGGGAGGAGGGTGGCCCACAGCTGGGACCGTTGGTCTTCCAAGAGCTGGTGGCCAACCTCCACATCCTCAATGGATCCGCCTGCCCTAACCTGGGCTAGCATATCCAAGAGGGTTTCCGCTTCTCCCTCCTCGGGCAGGTTGCACACGGGGAGCGCACATGCCTCCCGCTCATGATGTGCCTTCATCATGTTCACATGGAAGGGCTTCCGCCTTCCACGGGCAGGGTCCAGGGTGACCAGGTACGTCACAGGGTTGAGCTGCTGGTACACGAGGTATGGGCCTTCCCAGGCTGCCTGAAGCTTGTCCTGTGGTACGGGGACCAGTACCCACACCTCTTGACCCACTTGGTAGGTCCTCTCACAAGCGTTCTGGTCGTACCAACGCTTCTGATCGGCCTGGGCTTGAGCCATATTGTCGTGTACCAGTTGCGTCAAGGCCTGCATTTTGTCCCGGAAGCGCATGACATACTCGATAACCGACACTCCAGGGGTGGCCAAATCCCCTTCCCAAGCCTCTTTCACCAGAGCCAGGGGGCCCCGCACACGTCGCCCGTACAGGAGCTCAAACGGTGAGAATCCTGTTGAGGCCTGTGGAACCTCCCGGTAAGCAAATAACAGGTGTGGGAGATACCGCTCCCAGTCACGCCCATGGGAGTCGACCAACATCTTAAGCATCTGCTTTAAGGTGCCATTGAACCGCTCGCACAGGCCATTAGTCTGTGGATGGTACGGGCTGGCCACCAGATGTCGCACCTGGACCTGCTTACAGAGGGCCTCCATCAGCTGGGACATGAATTGGGTCCCCCGGTCAGTGAGCATTTCCTGGGGAAAACCCACTCGGGAGAAAATCTCCAGCAATGCGGTGGCCACCTTGTCAGCCCGAATGGACGACAAGGCCACTGCTTCTGGGTACCGGGTGGCATAGTCCACTACCGTCAGTAGGAAGCGTTTCCCGGAGCTGCTGGGGATGGCCAGCGGGCCGACCAGATCCACAGCCACCCTCCTGAAAGGCTCATCGATGATTGGCAGAGATACTAGTGGGGCTTTGGGGCGTGGCCCCGCCTTCCCCACTCTCTGACAGGTTTCACACGAACGGCAGTAGGCAGCCACATCGGCCCCCATTTTTGGCCAGTAGAAATGCTGGTTTAACCTGGCCTTGGTCTTAGCGATCCCTAGGTGTCCGGCCATCGGAATCTCATGTGCGATCCGCAACAACTCCGTCCGGAACGGATAGGGTACCACTAACTGTCGGTCCCTGGGCCACGCCTCCGGTGAACCCTGCTGGACCGTGGCCCGGTACAGCCGTCCTTGGTCCCAGACCACTCGCTCCGGGTCCGAGTCCGAGGGAGGCTGTGCCGCCTGCTCCTTAAGAGCTTTCAGGCTGTCGTCAGCTTCTAACGCTGCCTGAAACCCCTGACTAAATGTGGCCAGAATCGACGAGACTGTCACATCTTCGGTCAGTACCCCGGGACCTGTGTCCTGGCCTCCACCTGACTCGGCTGCCACTTGGTCAGAAGGGGAAGAGCTATCGGACCTCCGGGAGGCCCCTTGGCTTCCAGCACTCCCACTGCGGGTGACAGCGGCCACAGCCGCTGCGACCGTGGGTCGTGCCTGCTCCTCCTCCGTTCCTGACCAAGTCGCCGGTTCAGGCAGACCGACCTGGCTTCCTGACACCCCGGTTGTGGGGGAACCATGCACCGAGATCTTACCTGGGAGCACTTCCGCTCCTGGACCGGCCCCAATCTCACCTGCCTGTTCCCCTCCTGCAGCAACAGAACCCCGCTGTGAAATCTCTGGGGACCCCACATTTGCTGTGGTAGCCCCCACCCCACACACTGGTCCTCCCCCTGCAGCACCCTGCTCTCTGCTTATCCCTGCAGAGGGCAACAGATCCCAGCTCACAGGCTGGTTACTTGTAGAGGCATTGTCACACCTTTCTCTGACCCCCCTCCCCTCCTGTCACAGCTGCAGCTGCGTGTGTGTCTATGGTGTCTGTGCAAGCAGAAATATCAGAGTTCACTCCCTCCTCCCTTACATCATTCATAGATAACACATTAACATTGTCAGGAGTCATGTCAGTACTGGCTGAAGGTTCAGCCCTTGGTTGGGGCCCAAACTGGGAGGTTATCTGCCCCAAATCTGTCCCAAGTAGCACGTTTGCAGGGATCCGATCAGTTACCCCCACCTCCCTCACCCCTCGCCCTGCGCCCCAGTCCACATAAATGTCAGCAACAGGCAGCGCCGGGTCAGTGCCTCCAATCCCGGAGACAGCGAGGGTTTTTCCAGGGATCAAGTCTTGGGGGGACACCATCTCAGGCCGCACCAGAGTCACCTCCGAGGCGCTGTCTCGCAGTCCTATGGTCACAGACCGGCCGACGGTGACAGGTTGGAAGCTGTCCAGGGACCTACCACCACCCCCACCCACACAATACACCTTGGGCGGCCCTTGGGACGGGGACGGAGCCGGGGCCTTGGGACGCTGAGGGCACATGGCCTTGAAGTGTCCAGGTAGGTTGCACTGGTGGCACCGTCTTGGTTCTGCCACGGGCCTGGAGAGGGGAGTTGAGGGGGACACCCCCTGCAGTCTAGGGGCAGGTGGGGCAGTCGCAGAATTCATCTTACCCCCTCTCCAGGTGCTGCTGGTGGCCGCTCTCCTGGCCTCAGGGGCCCGGTTGTTGGTGTAGTCATCGGCAAGGGCAGCTGTAGCCGTGGACCCCTTTGGCTTCTGGTCTCGGATGAACTGGCGGAGATCCTCAGGGCAGTTCCACAAGAGTTGCTCCGTGATGAACAAGTCCAGGATCTCCGGTCCGGTGGAAAGCTGCAGGCCTTGGGTCCAGTGGTCGGCAGCTCGGGCAAGTGCCCGCCGGTGGTCAGCCCAGGAGTCCTTTGGTCCCTTCTGTAGGCTCCGGAACTTCTTGCGGTAGGACTCTGGAGTGAGGTTGTACTGTTGGATCAGGGCCCGCTTGATGGTGTCGTAGCCCTGATCTGCCTCAGCAGGCAAGTCCCCAAGGATATCCAGGGCCTTACCCCTTAAACGGGGGGTCAGGTATTTGGCCCACTGGTCCTTGTCCAGATGGTGCTGCAAGCAAGTCCGTTCAAAAGCAGTCAAGAAAGAGTCCAAGTCTCCATCCTTCTCCAGCACTGGGAAGTCCTCAACACGGACCTTTGGAAGTTTGGTGTCTTGAAGGTCACGTGTGGCTGATGAGGGCCGGAGCTGAGCTAGCTGCAGCTGGTAGTCACGCTCTGCCTGGCGCTCTTCACGCGCTGCCTGCCGCTCCGCAGCCTCAGCCTCACGCGCTGCTTGCCGCTCTGCCCTGCGCTCTGCCAGGAGTCCCTTGTAGCCCTCCTGGTCTCCAGCCTGGAGAAGGGCCATAGCCATTTGAAGAAGGCTATCCGAGCCTCCCAGGCTCGGTGGAATGGCACGTGGTGATCTGCGGCCCGCTGCGGAGCCTGGTGATTCACTGTCCCTTGCAGAGCGGAGGGCTGGCATCTGGCTCGTTGAGGACCCTTGGGTGAGCTGCTCCTCATCTTGTCCATAATTGCCAGCTTGTGCGCTGTCCTCTGCAGAACGGTTTTCTGGCGTCGAGCTCCTGGAGGACTCGTGGGCAACCTCCTCATTACTGTCCACAGCACCGTCCTCCCTCTCTTCGGCTCCTGCTTTAGCATTGGCCAGTTGCATAGCTCTGCTCCTGGTGCCATCAGCCATTCTTGCAGACTTTTGGTCACTGACACAGAACTGACACCTGATGCCTCCACACACCTTACAGTATCTGCACTCTGACACTCTAGTGTTGAGCTAGTCTGAAGACCCCAGCAGCCACAGCTGCTGCAGGCAGTCTTTAGTGTCTGGGAGTATGGGTCTCACACTCACACACACTATTATCTCGATCCCACCGCTATGCCACCAATATGTCACAAACCACCGGGGGGGTCACTCAGAAATCCCCCGCGCTGGCTACCAGTACGTCACAATCGGGGGGTAACAAGTGGGGGTCACCCCTCCTTGATACCTCCCGACCGACAGACAGAGCACGTGACGCGCTCTCTAGCGCCCCTCTTATAGTCAGGCCAATTATGGAATTGCCCGACAATAAGCAAGGAGGCCGCTATACTACTTATGCCGATTATTGAAGGGTCCCCGGTGAGAGTAAGGTATATATTCCCCCGACCTCCGCGGGCGGAATATATAAAATCTCCCCGAATCTCACTGGCCTCCCCACAACAATCCTTGGCACAATTCGCTGCCACCAACCGATTTACGGTAACTATTAGCCGAACACACAGACGTGGGATTCAAGATCGAGATAACAGAACAGCCCAAGATTAATTATATAATTTAATCAGCCTAAAGCACACTAGAAACTACAATATATACAATAGGGAATCTACAGAATATACATATGTCAGAGTACAGTTACAGATAAAGCATGGTTTACAACAGGTATGCAATTCAATCAGTTACCTTGTGCGTCTGGCCACAGGGGGGCGCTGTAGACCAGGTTTCCAGGAACTCCCACAGATGTTTCCTACACGTGACCCCCAGCGAAAGAACCCTGGAAAATGGCCGAAGTAGGGTTATCAACCTGGGCAAGTCCAGGTCCCCTCCTACCTTAGTGACCTCACAGGGAGCACTGCTCCACCCCTGGCTTGAGTTATGGACAATATCCCAACATGGAATATGGGCCATAACTTTGCCTGGGAGCGTCGTAGGCGGACGCCAACGCTCTCATTGTGACAGCTATGAATTTAGCCACAGAACGAGGGGACTCATGACCTGTCTGCCAGTTCCCCATTGGCTGATATCACGCCTGGGGCATTTCCCAATGTCCTGCTCCCATAAAAAGGGTGTGCCGGCATCGTCCGCATGCAGAGACACCATTTTTATGGTTGCCATATTTATCGGAAATATGGCTTGCGAGATATGAACCATTTTTTACTGGAGTCGTTCTGTCTGGCTATTTCCATAGCCTTGCTAACTAGCTAGCAGCTCCTACTACAGGGTGACGGCAGGGAGTCATCCTGTGTCCATTGTTCCCACACCACCTAATTTCCATATCACAGGACATGGCCATGGAGGTGTAAGTGGAACACTGAGAACAAGAAGGGAGGGGGCACTGCCAGGGAGTGATGAGGGATTATGACTGGAGTCATAATTCATCTTCATATCCCGGGATTTGCCTCACAACTACTATGACTTCTTTGGGCTAGCACACATTTACAATTTGGTATGCTATGCCCTGGAATCTAAACTTTTATATAGTTCCATCATCTCACATTGGCCAGTTCTCTAGCTAGAAAGATGATATATCATGTAGTACATACTTTTTACTTTTATGACCCATTAGACATTAATATGTATTTATTTCTTCATATGGTATTAAACGGCTTAATTTTTTACAAGCTTCAAAAAGTGACATAAAATACAAAATCACTCTGCAGTTTCCTACTATATATCTGCTTTACAAAGAGCTCCCTTTACACTAGAGTTCCTTATGGAAAGGGATGACTTTAGCTTGTCTTGTTTTCTAGTTTAGAACTGGAATTCGGGGCCCTCTGTAATGTGCGGGTCACAAAGGTCTGACTCTCACCAACTTTACTTTAGTTGTCTGATTGAGAGGTAGGGGCTTAAAAGAGGCAAACCATACCTCCGCTATGGGGGCCATGAGTCGGGAGGGTCAGTGTCAGTTTGGAGAGCTATATGAGGAGTGGAGGGCTGTGTGGGGTGCAATTATACTGTTTCAAGGGCTATGTTGGAGCATTATACTGTTTGTGAGGCTATGTGTGGGCCATTTTACTGCTTGAAGGGCTATGTGGTGGCCATTGTACTGTTTAGAGGGATGTGTGGGGGTGTTATGTTTTGGAGGCCATTATACTCTGTGTGGGCCATTAGACAATGTAGGGAGGTCATCATACTGTGTGGAGGGCATCATACTGTGTGGAGGGCTGTAAGGGCCATTATAGTGTGTGGAGGGCCATTAATGTGTATGGAGTGCCATTATACTGTATAAAGGGCTATTATACATTAAAAAGGGCTGTGCAGGGGCCATTATACTGTTTGGAGGTCTAGTAGGGGCCATTATACAACGTGGAGGGGTCATCTTACTGTCGATGAGTGTAAGGGCTGTTACACTGTATAGAGAGCTGTGTTGGGGCCATCATACTGTGTTGGGGGTCTCTGGGGTGTATTATACTTTGGGGGGGGTATCATACTGTGTTTGGGGGCAATGTGTTGAAGCACTAAGGGGCTCAATAAGAGGAAAGTTACTTTGTAAGGGCTGCAAAGTTGTGAGATATGCTCTTCGTTAACTCCACTGAATATTATTTTTTTTTTTATGGAGAGCCCCATGATTTCTGTGTACGCCCCTGTTGAGAGGCAATTGAAGATTAAAAGGAGTTGTTGCAGGAGAATCTATGTAATAGAGGCTGATGACATTGTACTAATTGTATCAGTCTCCAGAAAGTATAAAGCACATTAGCATAGACAGAAAAGTGATATCAAGGTTTTACAGTTGACAGATTTCTATGTACACCCTGACAGCCCATTCCCTCAGTAAAGAGCACAATGGCTGGAATACACTAAATGCTTGGGAAAATATTAAAATCTTCATGTAAAACAAGTTGCTGTTTTCCCCAGAGCTGGACTTGGAGAACCTAAAAGCATTGCATTCATAAAACAGTGAGTGGAAATGGTCACAGACATACAAAGTACTGGATTTCTAGCAGATCCAGTTAATTATTATCAAAAAGCTTATTCTACATGCTGTGTAAGCCAAATAATGACCTAAGACTCCCAGGAGAAATGAATACCCATATATGCCCGTTCTTTTTAAATGTGGAAAATCTCTAATTCACAATGGCAAAGTGATAAATGACCCTCCTCCATTTTAATCACAGCAGGCTCTGCTCACAGCCAAATTCAGTAAATCTTGTTTGGAAAATGCTCAAACCGCCGTCATTTCAGATTTATCCTGTAAAATCTACAGACACTCCCTGCAAGGAGAAGGAAACAGAAATTATCAGCAAATTTGCATCAATTTATGCACAGTTGCAAAACACGTAAAGAAACATTCTGCTAAGGAAAACAAATGTGCATCTGGTTTTAATTCTTCAAATGCATATTAATTGGGGTACCTGTTTAGATTACCCCTTCCAAAAATTGTGCACAATTAAAGAGAACCTGTCTTGTGGAAAAAAAATTATATTATATTAGCTTGCAGATATGGGGTTAATCTGCAGGTTAATAGTGTTTAGAACTTTCACTTCAAACCCCATTCATTCAATAAATGAGCTTTATTCCCTCCAGCAGCATTCGGCTTTCAGTCATGAGATGCAGCTGTAATAACTCCCCTTGCACTGACTGAGACCTGCAACACACATCCGTTTTTTTTTGTACGTGTGCGGTACGTATTTGCACGAACCGGAGACAAGGAGACACGGAGACCCATGTTATTCAATGGTAGATGGCACACACACGTAAAATCACACGGAACGTGTGTCTGTGTGGTAAGTACGTGTGTGCGCTTTTCTACACGGACGTCATGTCCGTTTTTGGCCGGCAGCACGCAGGCACGGACCTGCTTTAGTCTATGGGTCCGTGCCTGCACGGACCGCACACGGAGTATGTCCGTGTTCAGCATGTATCGTCCTTGTCCGTTTTTAATCACAAAATCTGAAACACTTGTTACCAATCTATCAGGTCAATTGATGGCAAACAACAACACCAGGATCTCATGATGAATGATTAACAACGTTGATTGGGTAAGAATGCGGGCCTTTAAACAGGGACAGCACACGGACAGCACACGTACGTATTTTATGTCAATACGGACATTCCACACGCACACACGGCTCGCATACGCCATCACACGGATGCCATAGGTACCGGAAAAAACGCCCCTAAAAAACAGAACACGGACCCGAAAAATGGACCGTAAGACACGTATGATTTTTTGCGGAAGTGTGTTTTAGGCGTGAAAGCTAGTCTACACTACAATCAACTGTCAGTCAGTGAGGGGGCGTGGTTAGAGCCATAGTTCTCCATACACAGAGTGGTGACTGAACCTGCTCTGGTGCAATCCGATGACTGAAACCCCAATGCTGCCGGGGGAATTAAAGTTAATTTCTTCTCAGCAGTGAGGTTTGAAATACAGACACCGTGCAAGTTCCAAATGCTATTAATCTGCATATTAACCCATATTTGCAGGTTAATACCATTTTTTTCACGAGACATGTTCCCTTTAAGGACTTCTGAGTTAGTATATGGGGATCTCAGTTCAGGACTCTTGCCTTTCAGTGGAGAGTGGCAACAGAGAACATCTCTCTAACCGTGCGACCTAATACATTTATTCATTATAAGGATGTTCACAATGCTTTCAGTAGAAACCATTAATTGCATCCTGTGGTTGTGCTGCAGTAACTAAACACTCGCTACCTGACTACCTCATATGTTAAAGCACATTGGTGAGGATCCTAATTACAGAACAACTTGTGATGAAAATTACATCATGAGAGATCTATCTACCGTATCTTCCGGCGTATAAAGGCCACGTCACACTAAGCAACATCGCTAGCAACATCGCTGCTGAGGCACGACTTGCTAGCAATGTTGCTGTGTGTGACATCCAGCAACAACCTGGCCCCTGCTGTGAGGTCGCTGGCTGTTGCTGAATGTCCTGGGCCATTTTTTAGTTGTTCCTCTCCCGCTGTGAAACACACATCGCTGTGTGTGACCGCGACAGAGCAACAACTAAATGTGCAGTGAGCAGGGAGCCAGCTTCTGCGGACGCTGGTAACCAATGTAAATATCGGGTAACCAAAAAGCCCTTTCCTTGGTTACCCGATATTTACCTTCGTTACCAGCGTCCGCCGCTCTCACACTGTCAGTGCCGGCTCCCTGCTCCCTGCACACATAGCCAGACTACACATCGGGTAATTAACCCGATGTGTACTTTGGCTAGGAGTGCAGGGAGCCAGCACTAAGCGGTGTGCGCTGGTAAACAAGGTAAATATCGGGTTGGTTACCCATATTTACCTTAGTTACCAAGCGCAGCATCGCTTCCACGCGTCGCTGCTGGCTGGGGGCTGGTCACTGGTTGCTGGTGAGATCTACCTGTGTGACAGCTCACCAGCAACTCGTGTAGCGACGCTCCAGCGATCCAGGTCAGATTGCTGGTGGGATTGCTGGAGCGTCGCTTAGTGTGACGGTACCTTAAGACGACTGGGCGTATAAGACGACCCCCAACTTTTCCAGTTAAAATATAGTTTGGGATATATTGTATATACTCAAGTGTAAGCAGATCTGAGTAATGTGCCCATTGTTTAGTGATATCCCCTGCAGTAATGTGCCCATTGTTTAGTAAAATCCCCTGCTGTAATGTCCCCTGCAGTAATGAACCCATTGTTTAATAATGCCCTCCTGCTGCTTCTCTTCTGTCCCCTATCATGCAGTTGTTTACACAATAAAAGATATTCTCACCTCTCCTCCTTTCCTGCTCTGCCTCCAGCTGTTTTTTTGCAGTCCGCACACAGACCCCTCCGTGATAGTGTGAACGGAGCGGCCGCTGCAGGATGTCTTCATGGCTTTACTACAGTTTACTACAGGCGCTGCAAAGCATTCAACTGCAGTAAAGCGCGTCCAATACACAGGGCCGCCGCTACTGTCAGCGCTTTACTGCAATCGAATGCTTCGTGGTGCTGTAAAGTATTCAACTGTAATAAAGCCATGACAACATCCTGCAGCGGCCGCTCCATGCACGGACGCTATCACGGAGGAGTCTGTGTGCCTGTGGTCTGCAAGAAGCAGCTGGAGGCATCGTGGGCACAGAGGACAGGTAAGAATATCTTTTATTGTGTGTAAACTGATGACACCCGGCATATAAGATGACCCCCGACTTTTGAGAAGATTTTCAGGGGTTAAAAAGTCATCTTATACGCTGGAAAATACGGTAGTACATTAGCACAAAACTCTATATTAATCAGTTTACTCCAGTTTTTCCCATATCACAAATAATGCCACAGGCCATATTTTTGCAAACATTTTTGCAGCACTTTCTAAATTTGAAAAGTGTTAAGAAACTTGTGTGTAGTTTTGAAAGAGTAAGATTTATCTTAGACAGATTCATTAGAAGAACAAAAAATGCCATAAATTAAGCCTCAAATCTATGCCTGCTTACAGCAGTCTTGGATTTTATTATGAAAGTATTATATAAAAATAGTTATAATTCGGCGTGTCCAGCCAGAGTTTAAAAAAAATTTGGGACTGGACTTGAACCCTATCATCGGCCTGGATGCCAAACCCTATATAAGTCTATGGGGACCCGAACTTTGTGCTATAAAATGGTGGTAGAAAGGGCTAGGGGGATTAGAGCAAGAGCATTATACTTACCGAGTTTCCTGCACGGCTGTAACACTACTTTCAGGTCCGCTCATCAACTTTAATATATATTCACTACTTCCCCCTCCCACCATCAGTCCCGGCATTTGTGATTGGTTGCAGTCAACCCGCACCCCGTCCTGTGAGATAGTAACTGTGATTGGGTGGAATCACACACGCTGTCTGCATCCTTTATAGTGGTGTAAAAATAAAATAAATTGGGATACACAGCACAAATAAAGCATACGGCTACAGGCTGAAGCCACCAGCAATGTGCTTATCTTGACTGTGTATCAAAATAAGAGGAACACTATGCATTTTTTTTAATTATTTAAATAAATAATTTTTAAAAACGACGTGCTGTCCAACCCTTAATTTTGATACCCAGCCATAATAAAGCTGACAGCTGGGGGCTAGTATTCTCAGACTGGGAAGGCACATGGTTATTGGGTCCCCCACCCTAAGGCGGGCTTTACACGTTGCGACATCGGTAACGATATATTGTCGGGGTCACGTTGTTAGTGACACACATCCGGCGCCGTTACCGACATCGCAGCGTGTAAACCCTAGGAGCGACGATCACCGATCGCAAAAACGTCAAAAATCGCTGATCGGTGACATGTCACTCCTTTTCATAATATCGCTGCTGCTGCCAGTACGATGTTGTTTGTCGTTCCTGCAGCACCACACATCGCTGTGTGTGACACCGCAGGAACGACAAACATCTCCTTACCTGCCTCCACCGACAATGCGGAAGGAAGGAGGTGGGTGGGATGTTTATGTCCCGCTCATCTCTGCTCCTCCGCATCTATTGGCCAGCTGATTAGTGACGTCGAACGCACCTCCCCCTTAAAGGAGGGATTGTTCGGCGGTCACAGCGACGTCACTGACTAAGTATGTGCGTGTGAAGCTGCCGTAGCGATAATGTTCTGTACGGCAGCAATCATCACGTATCGCATGTGCGACAGGGGCGGGTGCTATCGCGCTTGACATCGCTAGCAATTGCTAGCGATGTCGCAGCGTGTAAAGCCCGCCTAAGCATAGCAGCCTGCAACCACCTAGAGTTGTCGCATACATTAGATGCAACAATCTTGGGACTTCACGCTGCTCATCTCAATTGCCCTGGAGCTTTGGCAATTGAGGTAATAAAGGGGTTAATGACAGCTAACAGCTGTCACTAAGCCCTACATTATTAATAGGTAGGGTCTATTAGACCCCCCATTACTAATCCTGTAAGTGAAAAGAAATAAACACAAACAGAAAAAAAAATCCTTTATTTGATATAAAATACAAAAAAAACTCTTTCTTTCTCCAATTTATTAACCCATCAAACATGTAGGTCTGATGTTTTCCACACAAGTTCCCAAGACAATTCTTGCCCCACTACATACTGAAGTTGCAGTGCAGAGGCACATTACAGAACATGACCACATGCTGTGGCTTCAGGCAGAGACTGACTGAGTTGCAGATGTGAGCGGTGATGTCACTGAGTTTAACTGCGGTCACACCTGGATGCATCTCTGACTTTCAGGTTGCTGAGGGGAAATAAAAAATGTAAATAATTGTTTTGTTTTTAAAAAAAAAAAAAAAAAAAAATTAATAAATAAATAAAAGCTTTGGATACCTCTGTTTTTGCTAAATAGCCCAGGTAATGCAGATCTCTCTGCTTTTCCTTGGCTGATTATCAAAAATAGAGGGGAACCCACAACTTTTTTTAAATTATTTATTCCTAAATAAATTATTTATAAAAACGGTGTGCGATCTTTTTGATAACCAGCCAAGGTAAAGCAGACAACTTTGGGCTGGTATTGTCAGGCTAGGAAGGTCCATGGCTCTTTGGTCCGGCTCTTCCCAAGTGCCCTAGTATGGTGGCAGTTGGGGTAATAGGTGTATGGGGTTTATGTTAGTTATGTAATTTCAGCTGGCATCAAGCCCAGGGGTTAGTACTGGAAAAGTGTCAGACACTCCTATTACAAACCCAGTAAGTGTAAAGTAAAAAAAAACAAACCCACACAGGAAAAAAAGTAGTTTATTTGAATAACGACTCCCCCCACACTGTCCCTCATTCACCAATTTATTAAAAAGAAAAAATTAGTACGAAGCTCTGACACAATCCACAATCCACTACTGCAACTCTGGTGACTGTGAATAGCAGTAAAGTACAGCTATTCACAACTCTCATCATAGCTGCTGGCATCAATGTCTGCCACCAGCAGTACCCCCTAATGAGGATTTGTTTGAGGGTTGTGCTAGAAGCTGTGGGGCAATGCTGTAGTCACTCACCGCTTTTATTTCCACCCCCTATATTGAAAGAATCAAATCAACCCCTTTTATCAGTTAACAGAGACATAAAAAATATTTGGTATCATTGTGTCCACAACAGTTCAATCATTTTACATATAAAATTAATTAAACTGATCGGTAAATGCTGTGCTGTCATAAAGCTCCACAATTGCATTTTTTTGGGGTCACAACAATAAAGCTAAAAAATGCAATAACAAGCGATCAAAGCAGAGTATGTACCTGAAAATTGTATAAGTAAAAAAGTAGCACCCAGGGATATGAGGTACTCGGTTTCAGGCAGTGTGCGCCTTGGGAATGTCACGATGGGGGCCGTTACCTGGTTCCGTGCCATGGGCCCTTTTTGTAATGGGGATATTTACAGGGGATTGGTGAATAAGGTTTATTAGTGACGTTGCCCGAGGCCGGCTGGTTTCGCCTCCAGGTCCCCTTCGTTCCAATGCCAGTCTGGTTCTCTGGTACCTTCTTCCCCTGTCTCTGGTAAATGGGTCCCTGTGGTATGGAACACTGGGGGTCCACGGTGTTATGGGGCTGACACTTAGCAAATAATAGAAAAATAAACAAAACTTTTTTCAGCCTGCCATTCACCATATGACCTTTTCATCCAGGTGAATGGAAAGAAAGAAGGAGGGCAGTCCACCTCCACAAGAAAATACAAATACAAAGAAGGAATTCCAGTCCAATCTTCAATTTAAATAAAACATCCTTTTATTGGAAACATGATAAAATATATATGTATAATAAAAAATCCTTACGCGTTTCTGGTCAAAGTAACCTTTACTCATAGTTTGCAAATAATATATAATGGAATTTGCAAATGTAGCCCAGGGTCCACAGTGCAGCAAGATATGCTGCTGAAAAATAACCCAGAGGGCAAGGCAGATAATAATAACTAATATAATATTAGTGTAGCACTAACAACACCTGTGTTACACCACACAAGAGTGTAGGAAAAATAGCGATAACCCCTGTTAGTGTCACAGGGATTATGCAAATAAAACTGATTCACTGTAACCTCTGTTAGCATCCACAGAGGCTACGCACTAAAGGAAAAAAGTAACTGAAGGTAAATGCACATCGTGCAGAAAATGCTCCCGCTTAGGTAACCACCGAACATTGGAGTAACCCTCTCGCTATCCGGTTAACGGTGTGTGCGGTAGCTGCCTAGCAGTCTGCTCTACTGTGCGGAGTACCCCTCTCGCTGGAGCCAGACTGCAATCACGCAGAGTACCTGCCTAAGCTACCTGTTCCTGTTTCGGAGTAACCCTCTCGCAGAACAACAGGTAGCGGAGAGCACAGCACCTACCTATGTGACCTGCACTAATTGCGGAGTAACCCTCTCGCAGGACTACAGGTCACAGAATAGCGAAAAGCTACAATGGCAGTGTGCACATGGAGCCAAGATTGTGGGCATCCACACACATGTACCAACAGTAATAGAATGATCAGAGCACACTGCCATGCTTGCAGCTGCACTATTTAAAGGCTAAGCCACGTCCCCGGCCGCATCATCGGTGACATCACCCACAAGCCAATCAGACGGCGCCACATCATTGGTGACATCCCCCGTGAGCCAATCAGGCGGCGCCACATCATTAGGTCTGCTCATGCCAGACCACCAATCACAGCCCGCCACATCACGGGCATGCTCAGTACCATGAATTTCAGACTTAGGCTCTGGAGACTTTGCTTCTTTCAACTGCACATTCACTATGCTGTTAGAGACAGAACCTCTAGCAAGAACCTGAATATCATGTGTTCTAGCTAGGCACCGGGATCGATGGCGAGGCTGAGCAGCAGCTTCCTCAGCTGAGTCCAAATGGGAGACTGCTGATTCCCACCATTGCTCCAGACTCAGCTTCAGTTCTATAAATCACCCGATGCTTAACACCCAATCTGTGGTTTGTCCACTTCTGTCCGCCTGACGGTAGTGTGAACCCTGGGGGGTTGGAGTCTCTGTTCCTGTCCCCAGTTTTCACTTTGCTACTGAGTCTTCAGATTCTTTAGGATCAACAAGGTCCTTGATGGTCCCCTTTGTTGTGCAGGTGTTAATAGGTCGGCTTGAAGCTCTTTCCTGTCCTAGGGTCCTATACCCCATCGGTGTGGAGTTCCGGGAGTACTCCACCGGCAACCACTTCTCCTCTGTACCAGGTCACCGTCAACCCGAGTCAGGATGTTGCTCAGTCACACCTTTTCACCTCCACTGTCAACTCTAGACTCTCTACTCTCCACCATCTGCCCCTCCCACCTGGTTAACTAGTGGACTGGAGTGGCTCCACCTCTAGGCGGCCATCCATTGGTTCCACCCTAGCTAAGTACCATTGTATGGGGGATTGTTGGGGTAAATAGGATTACCTGGGTTTTGGTGTTACCGGCACTGGGGTTCTGGGTCCCTAAGGGGGTAGGCCCTGCATCCTGGTGGGGATGCAGAACCTTGTAGCACCCTGATGGATTCAGGGGTGCTACAAAAACACCATCTCGCTATGCAAAAAAACAAACACCCACACAACTCCATTATAAAAAAAAGTTGCAGGCCTTGGAAAATGGTGACATTTTTTTGTTCATGTTTTTAAAAACAATTCTGATTTTTTTTTTTTTATTAAGTAAAATATTTTTAAAATTGTTTTGGAAAAAAGCTATAGATGTTTGGTATCTGACTGGGAAAATCATGTTTCCAGATCATTTTACTGTACAATTTACTCTATAAAAATAAGCCACCCCTTTCCCCATTAAAAAAAAAAAAAAAAAAAAGAATATTTTTCAGAATTTCAACACACTTGGATTTATTTTTATCATGTTTTCTTATTTTATATGGTAAAATAAGTGGTGTCACTCAAAACTACAACTCATTCCGCAAATAAACTAGCCCTGATATGTATATGTTTGTGTTTTGTTTGTGTTATGGTAATTTAAAAAAGAGAAGAAAAAAATAAAAATTCAAGAACGAAAATTGGCGTCTGAGGGAAATGGGTTAAGCATTTTTTCCTTTTGGTAGATTAGACAATCTTTGTACAGTATGATATATAATATGCTTATTTAAAAAATAGTTTCTTACTTTTTGAACTGAGAAAAATTAAAAGTTTTTTTTATATTTGTTAAAACTTTATTTTATTTCTAGGTCCCTTTTGGGATTCAAACCTCCAATCGGCCATTCACTTATGATACCAAAGTATTACAGTCTATATAGTGAAATTGTGGCTGGGCTTTAGAAGAGAGCTAACATGGCAGTTACAAGGGCCTTCGGCAGGCCCTCTGTTGTCATGATGACCCATCAGTTCCCCGCTATTTTGAAATAAATGCTGCTGTCATAGATTGACAGTCACATTTAAATGGTTAGCCTGCAATGATCAGAGAAAGCTCCGATCCCTGTTACAGGCAGATGCAGGTTGTGTAACACACCTGGCATTTGCCTTGTATGAAGCAGGCTCAGCTTCCTGAGTCAGCTTCATACTTTCTGTCCTTTTTGTGACAAAAATGTAATGTTAAGAAGTTAGTGGTGACAGGTTCCCTTTAAATAATATGCTGAAAAAATGTAGAGTATATCTTTACTGTTTGGTCTATATTTGTTTCTGTTACAGAAATACAACTCTCTTACCTTGCCCTTAAAGTGAACCTGTCAGGTGCAATATGTACCCAGAACAACGAGCAGTTCTCTCTGCATATTGCTAATCCCTGCGTAACTGTCCCTGTATACACTAGCATAGATAAGGGGATCTTTAGAAAAAGTATTTGAACTGCTCAGGGCAGTTGAAAGTGCACCTGCACAGGACCACAATGTCGGCGAGGGTGTATGACGTAGGAAGCGTCATGCATAGGGATGGGCGATACCGATCTGTAAAGATCGGGGATCGTATCGATCACATAGTGATTGTGTACACGATCCCGACCACGAGCTTTCCTGGGAAGCTCATGTTGCAGATCGGGTCCAGATCGGGTCCAGATCAGCTCATGGGCTGTAAAATAGCACATTATTAAAAATCATTGTCATTATACTTACAGGTCCTGTGACGCGTCCTGCAGACTCCCGGCAGCTCCTGCTTCTGAGTCCGATCATTGCTGTGCCGCCGGTAACCAGCAGTGACTTGCAGGACCTTCAATGGCGTCATAGCATGTGACCGTCTGGTGTGAATGTTGATTGGCTTACAGACTGGTCACATAACTATGATATCATCGAAGGTCATGGTAACTGAACTTTCAATGTCACTGTGCGAGTGTCGGATCACGGTGCACAATCTCCCCACAGGAACGGTCGGCTGCATGTATTTCCTTGCAGCTGAGGTACTTGTCACGCTCCCCGTGTCCCAGCACCACTCCTTACCCACTGATCCACTCCACGTGTCCACCGGTCATGGCTGCCGCTCCCGCTCGTGCTCTCCTGTGTCCTGCTCCTGGTCTTATGAGTCTGACTCTGAGTCCTAGCCACATGGTTCTGTATAGGACCAGGCCGCGCCCACTCTCCTAGTCTTATAGGCCCAGCACACCTGCAGCAGGAAATGACATGAGGCTGTGCTGGGTATATAAGACTGGCCTTTCCATGTGGGCGGGGCCTGATCAACGTGTCCTTAAGCTTGTCTTTAGAGCTAGGTGCTCAGGTCCCCTTGTGCTGTGTCCTGTTACTGTTTGTCTTTTGCTACCGGGTACCTGTGCCTGTTTCCTGTATTGTCCTAAAGAACTCCGTGACCCTGGTGACCTGGTTATACCCGTCCCGGCCACGCCAGTGCTCCGGCTGCCGTGTACCCTGCCCCCCGGTGGGGTACTCGGTCCAGTGGATCCACCTCCTGGGCCCATCAGTCCTCCCGGCCCTGACAGATTGATCAGGCCATGGATCCCGCTGGAGCACAAACATCTGAGCTGGCCGAACTACGCCAGGAACTGGTGCAACAGCGTGACACCTTACACCGCATTCTGAAGTTCCTGACGTCTGTGGACCACCGGTTGTACATGTTACAGACTGCCGCCTCGTCTCAGTCCACGCAGCAATCTGTGTCTGGATCTGAACCTGTTGTCTCCGCAGCCTCGCAACTTCGCCTCGCTGCTCCGCCTCGGTATGCCGGGGACCCCAAGAACTGCCGGGGGTTTTTAAACCAGTGCTCGCTGCACTTCAAGTTACTCCCGCACCTCTTCGCTTCCGACCAAGCCAAGATAGCCTTTGTGATGTCCCACCTGGAAGGCGAGGCATTGGCCTGGATAAATCCGTTGTGGGAGAACGAGGATCCGGTGACGACCGACATCCGGGAATTCCTTCAGGCTTTTCGAAGTACCTTTGATGAACCGGGACGCACTACTGCGGTTACCTCCTCGCTCCTCCGGCTACGCCAAGGAACCCTGACGGTGGGCCAGTACGCCATCCAGTTTCGCACGCTTGCCTCCGAGCTAGGCTGGAACAACGAGGCATTGACGGCAGCCTTTTGGGAGGGCCTGTCAGGCCGCATTAAGGACGAGTTAGCCGGTCGTGATGTTCCCCGTACCTTGGATGCTTTGGTATCACTAGCCACCCGGATTGATCTCCGTTTTCAGGAACGGTCCAAGGAGGTATCCCGGGAAAAGCGACCAGTCCGTCACGCCTTTGTCCCGCAGAGGTCTACCGTTCCCCCGCCACTGCCGTTCTGCGATTCCACTCCTGAACCAATGCAAATCGACCGACTGAGTCAAGCTGAACAACGCAGAGCAGAGCGACTTGCCCGGGGCCTGTGTTTCTATTGTGGAAGCGGTACACATCTGCTTCGTTCTTGCCCGGAGAGACCAGGTAGACCCCAAGTCCAAGGGATGGTGGGAACTGCCACCCTTGGTACCGGAATCCCTTCAGTCCCGGTTACACAGACTGTCCAGGTCACGACCGAGAAGACCCAGTTCACGGCAGAGGCTCACATTGATTCGGGAGCAGCGGGTAATTTCATCCTACAAGCTACCGTGGACCGTTATCGGATACCGGTCATCCCGCTTGCAAAACCCCTCTGGTTTGCCTCCGTGGACGGAAAACCACTATACGAACCTGTCCGGTACACCACCGAACCCGTGAGACTCTGTATTGGTGCCCTGCACACTGAGACTATTGCGTTATACGTCATCCCGAGAATGACTCCTGTGCTCCTGCTGGGTCTGCCCTGGTTACAACTCCATGACCCTGACATCAGTTGGCGCTCTGGCGCAATCTCTCGCTGGAGTCCCTCGTGCCATGATAACTGTCTACAGCCCGTTCCTCAGCCCCTGGCACCTGACCCTATCATGTCACAAGAAGAGGAGAATATGACGCAGTCCAGCGTTGTACCACAGCTCCTAGCACTTGTGCCTGTGGTGCCACCAGAACCAGAAGTGACGACGCACTCCAGCGTCGTTCCACCGTCCCTGACGATTGAGACTCTAATGCCACCGGCTACCGGGGATGAGTCACTGTCCTGTGCCCGGTCCGAGACGCCCGGGCCGGTCGTCCACGATGCCAGTCCTGTTTCTGACGGTCCTCCTCTTCCCGTTGCCACTGCTGGGAGATCGGCTAAGCGCCGTGCGGCTAAGAAGGCGGTACGGCGTCAGCGGTCCTTCCCCGCCTTTGCGTTGGGTCCCGGTCCGGTGTCTCGATCCGGGGTGCCCCTGGGGTTCTGTGCTCGGAGGGGGGGGCTTAGAGGGGGGGGTACTGTCACGCTCCCCGTGTCCCAGCACCACTCCTTACCCACTGATCCACTCCACGTGTCCACCGGTCATGGCTGCCGCTCCCGCTCGTGCTCTCCTGTGTCCTGCTCCTGGTCTTATGAGTCTGACTCTGAGTCCTATCCACATGGTTCTGTATAGGACCAGGCCGCGCCCACTCTCCTAGTCTTATAGGCCCAGCACACCTGCAGCAGGAAATGACATGAGGCTGTGCTGGGTATATAAGACTGGCCTTTCCATGTGGGCGGGGCCTGATCAACGTGTCCTTAAGCTTGTCTTTAGAGCTAGGTGCTCAGGTCCCCTTGTGCTGTGTCCTGTTACTGTTTGTCTTTTGCTACCGGGTACCTGTGCCTGTTTCCTGTATTGTCCTAAAGAACTCCGTGACCCTGGTGACCTGGTTATACCCGTCCTGGCCACGCCAGTGCTCCGGCTGCCGTGTACCCTGCCCCCCGGTGGGGTACTCGGTCCAGTGGATCCACCTCCTGGGCCCATCAGTCCTCCCGGCCCTGACAGTACTCCTGTCCAGACATTGTCAGACCGTGCAGGTGATGCGAGACACAAGTGCAATCATCCCCTCACTGTCAGGCTGCTGCTTGCTCTGTAGAGAGCTATGTAGCAGAGCTGACTTGGCTCTCTGTGCTTCTCACTGTGTATAGACTGTGTCTGTAGAGACTGATGAAACTGACATGGCTGTCCCTGTGGATTACGTCGGAATAAGGATTGTTTTTATAATAAAGATGGAGTCTCAAAATGTTTTTTTGTTTTATTTCTAATAAAAAAAAAAATTCTCTGTGCTGTTTCTTTTTACTGTTTAATAGAAATTCATGGTGGCCATGTCTAATTTGGCATGACACCATGAATTTCGGGATTAGTACCATCTGAGAATACAAAGCTGGTATTAACCCCTTTATTACCCAGCGTGCCACTGCTGTCAGCGCCGCTGGACAAGCCGGGTAAAGCACCTGGAAATGGAGCTAAGAAACAATGCGCCATTTCCAGGGGTGGCTGCGGGCTGCCAAGAATCCCAACCCCCAGCTGTCTGGCTTTACCTGACTGGAGATCAAAATATGGCGGGAGCCCATGAATTTTTTTTTTTAATTATTATTATTATTGATTAAAAAAAATTTAATGGGCTTCCCTGTATTTTGTTCGCCAGGTAGGTGAAGCCAGGCAGATGGGGGTGGCAACCTATAGCCGTCCAAGCCGTCCACTTTATCTGCGCTGAGAATCAAAAATACTGCAGAGCGCTACGTCATTTTTTTTTAATTGTTCATTTATTTTTATTCAACTATATATTGTGTGTGTTTTATATATATATATATATATATATATATATATATATATATATATATATATATATATATATACATACATATATATATATACACACACACACACACACACACGCACACATATACATATATATACATATATATATATATATATATATATATTACACGATATGTATATATACAGCTCTGGCAAAAATTAAGAGACCATTTTCAGTTTTTCGGATTTCTCTCTATATTTTTGAGTAAAATGTAAATTACTCTTTTATTCTATAAACTATATTCTATAAATTTTCAGAAAATAAATACAAAGTCAGAGACATGTTGTCAGTAGTTTATAGAATAAAGGAACAATTTACAGTTTACTCTAAAATATAAAGAGAAAAATCAGAAAGACTGACAATTTTGCAGTGGACTCTTAATTTTTGCCAGAGCTGTATATATATATATATATATATTTACAGTATATATATCTATATATATATATATATATATATATATATATATATATATACATACATACATACATACACACACACCACACACAATGTATAGTTGTATAAAAATAGATGAATAAATTAAAGAAAATGACGTAGCCCTGCGCGGTATTTTTGATTCTCAGCGCACAGACTGCTACGGTCTGCCACCCCATCTGCCTGGCTTTACCTTGCCTGGCAATCAAAATACAGAGAAGCACATTTTTTTTTTTAGTTATTTAAAAAAAATAATTTAAAAAAAAATGTGAGTGCTCCCGCTGCATTTTCTATTGCTAAGGGTAATCCAAGCAGCACTGCTTGCGGTTACCTTCGCTGGCAATGGAAAATCCAGGGAAGCCATTTTTTAATTTTTTTGCCCAAAAACTAAAAAAAAAAATTACATGGGCATATTTTTGTATGCTAGCCAAGTACAACAGGCGGTTACGGGCTGCTACCAATCCCAGCTGCCTATTTGCACTCGGCTAGGAACCAAAAATATAGGGAAGCCCTTTTCTAATTATTTCATGAAGTTTATGAAATAATTTAAAAAAAAAATGATGTGGGCTTCGCCCACTTTTTGTGTCAAGCCAGGTAGAACTAGGCAGCTGTGGATTGGAATCCGCAGCGCAGGATGGCCCAAGATTTCTGGGCCCTCCCTGCTGTGAATTGCAGTCTGCAGCTGCCCCAGAAATATGCGCATTCATAGAAGCCCCATATTGTGTCGATGTATCCAACAGCGGCCCTGGTGCCGGATGGCACGCTGGGTAATAAAGGGTTAATAGCAGCTTTGTTTTACCAGCTGATATAAAGCCCAAGATTTTTAATGTCAGGCCAAGTTTGACCCGGCCATTAAGAATCTCCAATAAAGGGTTAAAAAAAGACACCACACAGAGAAAAAATACTTTATTAGAAATAAATACACAGACATTTTATTAGAAATAAATACACAGACACACTCAGGGACTCTATGTTTATTACTCCCTCTCACCTCTCCACAATCCTGGTCTTCTGTTTTCTTCAACCAATCTAGCTCTGCTATATCAGACAGCACAGGGGAGAAAGAATGCTGCTCCCCTGTGCAGTGTAATCACTCAATGAGTGAGCAGAGGCTGCTGGTTGGTAAGGGGTGACGTCACCGCTGCCACAGTTCCCATAGTAACCTGACAGGCAGGTTACTATAGTAACGGTGATCTCCAATCAACTGACTCCCGGAGCTGCTATTCACCGGCTGTGACAGCTAATCCCTGTATGTGAGCTGACTCTGTAAAGAACGCCGACATGCAGGGACAGGGAGTCGATCATGTGCCTGAGCATCTCTCTGGTACATGGCGCTCGCCGATTATACAGAGTACTGAGATGCTTGGGCGAGCACCACGTACCGGCGAGATGCACTGACAGGACCTAGCATGACGTCATAGCCATGTGACCCAGTCTGTAGCCAATGAAATAATACAACATTCCCATGTGATTGGTTACATGCTATGACGTCCTGGAAGGTCCTTTGGTTACCGGGCGGCACAGCAATGATTGGACTCAGAAGGTGAAGCGGCGGGAAACAGAGTCTGCAGGACGCATCGTGGGACCTGTAAGTAGAGTTGAGCGCGGTTCGTGGTTCGAGGTTCTCCAGTTCTAGGCTCGAGTGATTTTGGGGGCTGTTCGAGATCGAACTAGAACTCGAGCTTTTTGCAAAAGCTCAATAGTTCTAGATACGTTCGAGAACGGTTCTAGCAGCAAAAAGCAGGGCTTTTTACAGCTACAGTGTGCAGGAGCCATCGCTGGCAGCCTGCCAGAAGCTGGTAACCAAGATAAACATCGGGTATCCAAGCAAAGCGCTTTGGTTAGTAACCCGATGTTTATCTTAGTTACGTGCAGGAAGCCCACACTTCCCCGCTCAGCTCGCTCCGCCCCCTTTTGCCCGCGGCATGTACACATATACACACACACACACACACAGGGTCCCGCTCGGCTTACCTGCGGTGATGAAGTCCCGCCATCCTGACCTCAGCGCTATCACTGACCTCCATGGCTGCCGCTTGTCACATCACCTTCTCTCGCTTCCGACCCGATATTGACTAGCGGTGACGTCACGGGCCTCTCGCGATACTTGGCTGTGAAGGCGGCGGTCATTGAACTCAGTGACAGGTGCTGTCAGTGTGCTGGAGATCAGCGCAGGTAATGTACCTCGCTGACAGCAGCACTTGTCATCCCCTGCAGTGACCTGGGCTGACCCATTGATGTTAGCTCAGGTCACTGCACTGCTCTCCCAGCCAATGGGGAACATCCTGCTCTTCATTGACTGGGACAGTGTGGATCGTCATGACAACCCCTTGGATTACAGCAGACCTGGATTTGTTTTTCATTCTAATAAATTGGTTAAAGAGGGAATGTTTTGGGGAGTGTTTTTTCAAATAAAAATGTGTTTGTCGTCTATTTTTTTTTTATTACTGACTGGGTTGGTGATGTCGGGTATCTGATAGACGCCTGACCTCACCAACCCCAGGGCTTGATGCCAGGTGACATTACACATCTGGTATTAACCCCATATATTACCCCGTTTGCCACCGCACCAGGGCGCGGGATGAGCTGGGGCGAAGCACCAGGATTGGCGCATCTAATGGATGCGCCACTTCTGGGGCGGCTGCGGCCTGCTATTTTTAGGCTGGGGAGAGTCCAATAACCATGGACCTCCCTAGTCTGAGAATATCAGGCCCCAGCTGTCTGCTTTACCTTGGCTGGTGATCCAATTTTGGGGGACCCCTACGTGTTTTTTTTTTTTAAATTATTTATTTAATTTAAAATAACAGCGTGGGGTGCCCTCAGTTTTGGATTACCAGCCAAGGTGAGGTTGCCAGCTGTGGTCTGCAGGCTGCAGCCGTCTGCTTTACCCTAGCTGGCTACAAAACTAGAGGGAACCCTACGTCTTTTTTTTTTTCATTTTTTTGGCTAAATACAAAGCTAAGCACCCCTTAGTGCCACATGAAAGGCACCAAAGGGTGCTCCACTTTTTCTCCACTTTTTCTCCATTTTTTCTCCACTTTTTCTCCACTTTTTCTCCACTTTTTCTCCACTTTTTCTCCACTTTTTCTCCACTTTTTTCTCCACTTTTTTCTCCACTTTTTCTCCACTTTTTCTCCACTTTTTCTCCACTTTTTTTCTCCACTTTTTCTCCACTTTTTATCCATTTTTTATCCATTTTTTTCTCCACTTTTTATCCATTTTTTTCTCCACTTTTTCTCCACTTTTTATCCACTTTTTATCCACTTTTTATCCATTTTTTTCTCCACTTTTTCTCCACTTTTTCTCCACTTTTTATCCATTTTTTCTCCACTTTTTCTCCACTTTTTATCCATTTTTTTCTCCACTTTTTCTCCACTTTTTCTCCACTTTTTCTCCATTTTTTCTCCATTTTTTCTCCACTTTTTCTCCATTTTTTCTCCACTTTTTCTCCATTTTTTCTCCATTTTTTTCTCCACTTTTTCTCCACTTTTTCTCCACTTTTTCTCTCCATTTGTTCTCCACTTTTTCTCCACTTTTTCTCCACTTTTTCTCCATTTTTTTCTCCATTTTTTCCTCCATTTTTTTCTCCACTTTTTCTCCACTTTTTCTCCACTTTTTCTCCACTTTTTCTCCACTCGTTCTCCACTTTTTCTCCACTCGTTCTCCACTTTTTCTCCACTTTTTCTCCACTTTTTCTCCACTTTCTCTCCATTTTTTTCTCCACTTTTTCTCCACTTTTTCTCCATTTTTTTTCTCCACTTTTTCTCCACTTTTTCTCCACTTTTTATCCATTTTTTATCCATTTTTTTCTCCACTTTTTCTCCACTTGTTCTCCACTTGTTCTCCACTTGTTCTCCACTTTTTCTCCACTTTTTCTCCACTTTTTCTCCATTTTTTTCTCCACTTTTTCTCCACATTTTATCCATTTTTTATCCATTTTTTTCTCCACTTTTTCTCCACTTTTTCTCCACTTTTTCTCCACTTTTTTTCTCCACTTTTTCTCCACTTTTTATCCATTTTTTTCTCCACTTTTTCTCCATTTTTTCTCCACTTTTTCTCCACTTTTTCTCCACTTTTTTTCTCCACTTTTTCTCCACTTTTTCTCCACTTTTTCTCCACTTTTTCTCCGTTCTTTTTCTATGGTCGGTCTACCCATTAGCTCTGCCATGCATACTGTAGCTCTACACCTACTGCACATGTTACTATATGATTGACATCTCTTTCGTACCAGAGCTGTCTAAGCCTACTCTGACCCCCTATTTGTCATTACTATATTGTCCTTGTACTGTATTATGACATTTGTATCATGTGTTTCATTTCTTGCTGTGTTGCAATTTTTTTGCTGCATCCCAATTGTACCTCTACATTGTTCGAGTTTATGTTATTGTTCTCTCACTCTTATGTGATACTGATTATTGTCATTTTTCATGATTACATGCAGATGAGTCCAATCTGACGAAGGCTCAGGCCGAAACGTCATTTGTAACTTGTTTTGGACAAAAACATATATGCTTATGAAAAATTTTTTTTCTTAATACGGACCAATAAAGAGTGATTTTGCATTACTATCCGTTGTGACTTACTGACTTAGTCTGGGAGATTTAGAGTGCCGAGGTTACTCACTAATTTTATCTATTATTACCTCTGAGCACCTATATACCAGTGAGCAGAGCTTCCTCTACAGTAGTTCTCCTGATTAGGCATGCCTTTACCTCATGAGCAGGGCATTGCAGCTTTGGTAGCAACCATTACAACATGGACTCTGCTGCTGTGGACCCGAGAAGAGTGAGTGCAGATTCATTGCACCCATACTCCTCACATGAAGGGTCCGCACTCCTAGAAAATGGGGGATACGTTCCCTGAGTGTCTCCCCCCCATATTCTAGACGGTCCAGAGTCGCCGTGGGACCCCTTTATTTTTTTTCTTACAATAAATTGGTGAAAGAGGAAATGTTTTGGGGACTGTTTTTTCAAATAAATTTCTTTTGTCGATTTTTTGTTTTTTTGTTAGTGCTGACAGTTTATGATGTTGGGTATCTAATAGACGCCATGACATCACAAACTGCTGGGCTTGATCTCAGGTGACTTTACAGCTAGTATCAAGCCGATTTATTACCCCGTTTGCCACTGCACCAGGGCACGGGATGAGCTGGGGTGAAGCGCCAGGATTGGCGCATCTAGTGGATGCGCCACGTCTGGGGTGCCTGCGGCCTGCTATTTTTAGGCTGTGAAGGCCCAATAACTATGGACCTTCCCACCCTGAGAATACCAGACCACAGCTGTCCGCTTTACCTTGGCTGGTGATCCAATTTGGGGGGGACCCTACTTTTATTGTGTAATTATTAATATTTATAAAATAATTATAAAAAAGAGCCTGAGGGGACCTCCACATTGGATTCCCAACCACGGTAAAGCTGCCAGCGTCTGCTTTACCCTAGCTGGCTATCAAAAATGGGGGGACCCAACGTCATTTTTTTTTTTAACTATTTTTTAAATAGAAAAATTTAATGGGCTTCCCTGTATTTTGATTGCCAACTAAGGTAACGGCAGGCAGATGGGGGTGGCAACCCATAGCTGTCTGCTTTATCTGCGCTGAGAATCAAAAATACCGCGGAGCGCTACGTCATTTTTTTAAAGATTTATTTTTACAGCAGTGTGATGTCCAGCAATCAAAATACAGGGAAGCCCATTTTATTTTTAGTTATTTAAATAAATAATTAAAAAAAATATATATGGGCTCCCGCTGCATTTTTTGTATTGCTAGCTAAGGGTAATCTAAGCAGCTACTGGCTGCTAACCCCCACTGCTTGGTGTTACCTTCACTGGCAATGGAAAATCCAGGGAAGCATTTTTTATTTTTTTTGCCAAAAAACTACAAAAAAAGGACGTGAGCTTCGCCATATTTTTGTATGCTAGCCAGGTATAGCAGGCAGGTGCTGGAAGAGTTGGATACAGCGCCAGAATATGGCGCTTCTATGAAAATGCCATTTTCTGAGGCGGCTGCAGACTGCAATTCGCAGCAGTGGGGCCCAGAAAGCTCAGGCCAACCTGTGCTGCGGATTCCAATCCCCAGCTGCCTAGTTGTACCTGGCTGGACACAAAAATGGGGCGAAGCCTACGTAATTTGTTTTCTAATTATTTCATGAAATTCATGAAATAATAAAAAAAGGGCTTCCCTTTATTTTTGGTTCCCAGCCGGGTACAAATAGGCAACTGGGGGTTGGGGGCAGCCGTACCTGCCTGCTGTACCTGGCTAGCATACAAAAATATGGCGAAGCCCACATAATTTTTTCAGGGGGCAAAAAACTTCTGCATACAGTCCTGGATGGAGTATGCTGAGCCTTGTAGTTCTGCAGCTGCTGTCTGTCTGTATGGAGAAGAGCAGACAGCAGCTGCAGAACTACAAGGCTCAGCATACTCCATCCAGGACTGTATGCAGAATTTTTTTGCCCACCAAAAAAATGACGTGGGCTTCGCCATATTTTTGTATGCTAGCCAGGTACAGCAGGCAGCCACGGGCTGCCTCCAACCCCCAGTTGCCTATTTGTACCCGGCTGGGAACCAAAAATATAGGGAAGCCCGTTTTTTTTAATTATTTCACTTATTTCATGAAATAATCAAAAAACAAATGACGTGGGCTTCGCCCCATTTTTGTATCCAGCCGGGTACAACTAGGCAGCTGGGGATTGGAATCCGCAGCACAGGTTAGCCCGAGGTTCCTGGGCGCCTCTGCTGCGGATTTCAGTCCGCAGCCATCCCAGAAAATGGCGCTCTCATAGAAGCGCCATCATCTGGCGCTGTATCCACCTCTTCCAACAGCCCTGGAGCCGGGTGGCTTGTTGGGTAATCATGAGTTAATACTGGCTTTGTTTTACTAGCCAGTATTAAGCCAGAGATTCTTAATGTCAGGCACGTTTGACCCGGCCATTAAGAATCTCCAATAAAGGGTTAAAAAAAAACACCACACAGAGAAAAAATACTTTAATAGAAATAAATACACAGACACATTAGAGACTCCATCTTTATTACCCCCTGTCAGCCCTCCACGATCCTGCTCTTCTGTCTTCTTTCTTTCTAGTGTAGTAGTAGTGACGATTGTAGTGAGGATGAGGTTCCCCAGCTCATCACTTGGGGCTGGGGAACCTCATCCTCACTACAATCCTCACTACAATCGGGAAGCAGCGTGCAGCCTTCACTCCATGAGTGATCAGTGCTGGCTGATAGCAACGGTGCTCTCGGAGCCGCGGTTAGCGGTGACGTCACCGCTAACTGCGTTGCTATGGCAACGGTGATCTCCGTTAATGACCGGCTGTGTCAGCCGGTCCCTAACGGAATGGGGACTCGACCGTGTGCTAGAGCATGTCGCCTGTACACGGCGATACACATATGTGCACCGTGTACCGGAGAGATGCACTCGCAGGTCCTACATGACGCGTCATAGTCATGTGACCAGTCTGTAGCCAATGAGATAATAGCCACGTGACTGGTCACATGGCTATTTTGACGTCACGATAGGTCCTGCATCTCTGCTGGCAGTGCAGGTCACCGGGAGGATTAAGCGATCATCGGATGGAATAGCGGCAGGGGACAGAGTGCAGAAGGGATCGCGGGGACCGGTAAGTGTTATGGCAATGTTTATTAACTGTTTGTGTACATTTATAATGCATTTTTATGTGTTTGTGATTGCCTCCCATTATAGCCTATTGGTTCGAGTTCAGTTCGTCGAACGTTCGACGAACCGAACTCGAACGGGACCCCCGTTTGGCGAACCGACCTCGAGCCGAACCGCGACCGGTTCGCTCATCTCTACCTGTAAGTATAATGACAATGTTTATTATTAACTGTATTCTTTTTTTTACAGCCCCCCCCCCCGCCCCATCACATAACTGTAAAGTCAAAGATTGGTGATCAGGACGCAAGATCGTGCTATCTCGATCTTTACAAAATGATCGGGCAATTCTCCCCGATCCCGACCATCGGGGGGATCACCCATCCCTAGTCATGCATCCAGGCTTCAGAAGGAGGAGGACAAAGATTGCCGAAAGAGCAGGTGCTGGACCCGGAGAATGGAGACACCCATCCAACTAGTCGCACCACACCGCCCCTTAGGTGAGTATTCTAAAGTGATTTATGTTCTACACAGCGGCCTGGGCTCTTAAATGCAGCATGTTAGATTGCTGTATATAAGAGCTCACTGGTGGTGGCCGCAGCTTATAGTTGCCAATCTGGTGACAGGTTCCCTTTATTAGGTTTATCTAGTCTAGTACAGAATCTTTTATATTTACTAACATGTCATTGTGGCTCCCAAGATAGAATTCCGTGAGGAACCCCTGGAATAAATTCTTTTTTACTCTTCTGTCTTGGTCAACCAGCGTTTAGAAAGAATCTTTCTTATTCTAATAAATCATTCTTGCCGTTTAATACAAAAGAAAGCATCACACCACTGTTGAGTGTTTCACTCATCTTCATCATTTTTGACATGTCCAGAAAGACATTCTGCATTAGGGCTCTGGAAAAAGTGCCAGTTTTATTTCAAGAATGACACTGTTTGCAGGAAATGACAGTATGTGACCAAACAGGCCATATGAGCAGTCAGTTCAGGTTAATTTAATCTGATAGGGGACGGGAAGCCTGGCATTCTTCCTGCCATAAATAGAATGTGTGGTATCTTCAGACAGGAGGCTTGTTCAAGTATGTCACTATCCAAAGGACATTTGCTGAAACAAGGATGTCTGGAAGAGTGAAGAGAACAGATTACTCAGCCACCACAAAGACAGGGAAGCCTAGATTTTTCTATGACACTTACTTTAAATTAGTGCTTAGAACCCATAAATGATAGCTAGGACACAAGTCCGGATTGGAGCTAAATAGAGATCAGGAATGCTAGCACTATACATAAAGAACAATTAATACATCCAAATCTTAACCCCTTAAAAGGACTTTGTCATCAGGTTTCTGCTACCCCACCTGATAGCAGCATAATATAAAGACTGAGACCCTGATTCCTGTGATGTGTCACTTAGGGTACCTTCACACTTAGCGATGCAGCAGCGATCCGACCAGCGATCTGACCTGGTCAGGATCGCTGCTGCATCGCTACATGGTCGCTGGTGAGCTGTCAAACAGGCAGATCTCACCAGCGACCAGTGAACAGCCTCCAGCCAGCAGCGACGTGCAAGTGACGCTGCGCTTGCACGGAGCCGCCGTCTGGAAGCTGCGGAGACTGGTAACTAAGGTGAACATCGGGTATCGTTACCCGATGTTTACATTAGTTACCAGCGCACACCGCTTAGCTATGTGTGCAGGGAGCAGGGAGCCGCGCACACTGAGCGCTGGCTCCTTGCTCTCCTAGCTGCTGTACACATCGGGTTAATTAACCCGATGTGTACAGCAGCTACATATGCAGAGAGCCGGAGCCGGCAGCACAGGCATCGTGAGAGCTGCAGAGGCTGGTAACTAAGGTAAATATCGGGTAACCACCTTGGTTACCCGATGTTTATCTTGGTTACAGCTTACCTCAGCTGCCAGAAGCCGGCTCCTGCTCCCTGCTCGCTTCATTTGTCGCTCTCTCGCTGTCACACACAGCGATGTGTGTGTCACAGCGGGAGAGCGCCTTTGAAGAAAACGAACTAGGGCTGTGTGTAACGAGCAGCGATCTCGCAGCAGGGGCCAGATCGCTGCTCATTGTCACACACAGCGAGATCGCTAATGAGGTCACTGCTGCGTCACAAAAAGCGTGACTCAGCAGCGATCTCGGCAGCGAGCTCGCTGTGTGTGAAGCACCCCTTACTGGGCTGCTTGCTGCAGTTGTAATGAAACCATGCAGATTTTTCAGCACTCATTATGCTGAGCTCTGTATTTGTCGCGGGCGGAGGGGACGCGCTCGCCACGCTCGGGTCCGGGACTTCTGCTGCTGCTGCTCGGTGGCTCGAGCGGTGGACCGGACCCGGGGACTCGAGCAGCGCTCCTCGCCCGTGAGTGAAAAGGGGTGGTTTGGTTAGGGAGATTGTTCGTGACGCCACCCACGGGACGTGGTGATGAAGGCACCACCGCCGCTGGTAACGGGGATCCCGGGAAAGATAGTGGGGTGCAGCTGGGATGTTGTCCCCTCCGTGGGTAGGAGGGTTGGTGATCCCGGGGCCCGGTGGTGTAACGGGGAGGCCGGATGGCTGGGGTGCAGGGTGCAGGGGCAGCGCGGTGCCGGATGGCTCTGGTGTACTCACTCAGATAGACAATGACGGAGTCTCTGGTAAACCAAACGGCTGGATGGACGGGTCCCGCAGCCGGCTGCAGTGTTGTTGTTGTGCTCTCCCCGGACGGCTGATGGTGGCTGTCTTTCCCTGCACCTTTTAGAAAGTTCTTGACTCCTGTGGTTGCCCACCGGTAGTCCGCTCCCCGGCTAGTAGGTGCCGTAGGAGCCGTGTTGCCCGCAGGCGCTGGCCCTTGGATCTCTAGCCTGTGGCGGTAGCTGTATATTCTCTCTGGGTGGACGGTTGCCTTAAATCGGGACTTGGTAGTTGGGAAACTCCTGGGGTTCCTGTCACATTTGGATTTGATTATTGATGGCGGCTCCAAGCCTGGTCGGGGTCCGATGGCTATGCCTGGGTGTGCTTAGCTTCACTCCGTTCCCCGGTCCGGTACCGGCGGGCCGTCACCCGACCCCGGTCCTTACGGCTCTGCGGAGTTCCACTAACTCCTGCAGACGGCCACCACCGTCTGCCAACCTCGCTGTCAGTGCCTGGGCTCCTACCCAGACACCTCAAGTGTTCACTCCTCTCACTCCAAACTCCCAAACTGAACTGTCACTTTTCCCGCCTCCAGGCTTGTGAACTCCTCGGTGGGTGGGGCCAACCGCCTGGCTCTGCCCCACCTGGTGTGGACATCAGGCCCTGGAGGGAGACAACAAGGGTTTTGTGTTTTGCTGCTGTAACTACCTAGGGTGGGTGTGTGTGTGTGTGTTGTTACCTGTGACCCCTGGCTAGCCCAGGGCGTCACATATTAACCCACTGACACCATTGATTGACAGTTTTCTGTGTAATGAGCATATGCAAGAAGGCTTCCAATCAGTGGGAGGGGGGTAATCACAGCTCATGAACATGGAGAACTACATGGTAGAAGGTTTTCCAGTCCTCTACTGATAAAATCACAATTTTAACAGCATGAGATTATCATAGCTAAACTACAGCAAACAGCCCAGTAAGAGACACATGTAGGTATTAGGGTATCTTTCTCTACATCATGCTGCTCTCAGATTAGGTGACAAAAAGCAAGTGTAAGATTACTGTAGATGTGAAAAGGGTCATACAAGGAAAACAGATGTGGTATGGCACCAGCGGGTCACCTGATTCAATATTGCGAGGGACAGGAGGAGAGACAATAACCACCAAGGCTCCGTACAGCTATGCTCACCAGAAGGGAACCAGTCCAGTGAAGATCATTATAAGAGAAGGTAGAATCATGGCACACGCTGTTGTGTTTGAAGATTCCAAATGTGGAACATGTGACGCCCTGGACTAGTCAGGTCGTCCTAGGTAGTCCCATGCACACACACCTCCTCCCTATAAAGGTGACAGCAGCCAAACTTCAAAACCCTTGTCACCACCCTCCAGTTTTGATGTCCACACCAGGGGGGTGGAGCCAGGCGGTTAGCTCCACCCACCGAGGAGTTCACAGGCCTGGAGGCGGGAAAACAGTAGTTCTAGAGAGTTGTTCCAAGAGAGAAGTCGAGTTCAAGGGCAGACCTGTGACCAGGCCTGCCAATAGTATACTCAGGTGGCTGGGTTGGAGCCCAGTCACCTCTGGCAAGGAGGCAGACGGTGGTGGCCGCCTGCATGAGCTGGGATTACAGCTGGTGGAACCGTAGGGACCGGGGTCGGGCGGTGGCCCGCCGGTACCAAACCGGGGAACCGATTGGAAACCAGAGCACCAGGAGAGGTACTCAAACCCAGCACGAAGCCCAGAAACCACAGGGCTGAGTCAGATGAACTGATTGAGGACTGGACTTAAGGACCTTTCCCACACAAGACCCAACTGAAGACAACAGCCCAACCATTAGGGTAAATCCACCGCCAAGGCATAGAGACCCAAAGGGCCAGTGTCTGTGGGCAAACAGGGCTCTCCCGACACCCAGCAAGTCGGGGAGCGGACTACTGTTGCTTAGGCATAGGAGTCATAATATTCACATTAAGGAGGTGCAGGAGAAAGGCGGAAACCACCAACCTGTTAAGGGAGAAACTGCAGCTGGCTGTGGGCCCCGTTCATCATCCCGTTTGGTTTACCAGAGACTCCAATGTGTTGTGTCATAGTGAGTACACCAGTGCCTTTGGGCTGCGCACCGCGCTGCACCGCACCAACACCCCAGCACGCATCCAATCCCCCCCATCTCGGCATCTCCCTCGGGCCCCCAGGACCATCACTCTCCTACCCACGGAGGGGTCAACACCAAGCTGCGCAACACTGTCCCCAGGAGGCCTAGTCAACGGCAGTGGTGGTGTCAATCCATTCACCACAACCCGTGGGTGGCGTCACAAACTTAAATCCCCTACATACCACCGCGGCTTCGGCTGTGGGACTCCCCACCAAAGTCCCCGCGTGTAGCACCAACCACCCCCCCTTACGGAGCGACGTGACCCCCGGGTCTGTGAAGAGCTTGAGCCACCCACCGTACGAGCACGGATCCGAGCAGCTCGGCAGCCGGCCGAGCCCACGGGGCGGTACAGAACACTATGGGACATGATGAAGCACTGAATTCCAGAGGACGCGGGAAGCTCAGGAAAATTCTTGGAAGCGATTGGGTGAGGAACATATGAAAGCAGTGGATAGAAGGAGGTCTTGTGAGGACTGGAGCAGGGCCCGGCCTATTGTTGGTGCAGCCTGTGTGTCCACACAGTGGCACAACAGGTAAGGGGGACCATTACCACCTCCAAAGCAGGTTAAATTGTTCATCTTGATGAGAATTTAGGCTGCAAAGGATCCATATTTTGTTTTTGCCCAGTCCCTTTTGTTTCTGTGTCTGTCAGTGGACTAGAGATTATGTGTGGGGAAAAAACGGGAATCAGTTTGGCAATGTCTGGAAGAGACAGATTATGGACAGCCTAGTAAGCCTCGTCTTTGTTCAAGCCTTGAAAATTGAATCAATAAATGTGAAAACATATTAGTAACAGGGCAGAAGCCACATTGGTAGGCCATCCTCTTTCTAACAGATCAATAAAACTTAACTTTTATGGTTTAAAGAATTGTAGAATTTTACGGATAATCCAAAAATTAAAAATGTGTTATGTGAGGATTCATAAATTTGTAGTCACATAGAGTTACTGCAGACTTATAGGGGCACTTTGCACACTACGACATCGCAGCTGCAATGTTTGTGGGGTCAAATTGAAAGTGACGCACTTCCGGCATCGCAGGCGACATCGTAGTGTGTAAAGCCTAGATGATACGATTAACGAGCGCAAAAGCGTCGTAATCGTATCATCGGTATAGCGTCGGCGTAATCCATAATTACGCTGACGCGGCGGTCCGATGTTGTTCCTCGCTCCTGCGGCAGCACACATCGCTGTGTGTGAAGCCGCAGGAGCGAGGAACATCTCCTACCGGCGTCACCGCGGCTCCCGTAGGATATGCGGAAGGAAGGAGGTGGGCGGGATGTTTACATCCCGCTCATCTGCGCCCCTCCGCTCCTATTGGCCACCTGCCGTGTGACGTCGCAGTGACGCCACACAACCCGCCCCCTTAATAAGGAGGCGGGTCGTCGCCGGCCAGAGCGACGTCGCAGGACAGGTGAGTCCATGTGACGCTGCCGTAGCGATAATGTTCGCTACGGCAGCTATCCCAAGGATATCGCAGCTGCGACGGGGGCGGGGACTATCGCGCTCGGCATCGCAGCATCGGCTTGCGATGTCGCAGCGTGCAAAGTACCCCATATAGAATTAGCCGGACAATCCCTTTAAATGCAATTGTCAGTGATTCAGAGCAACATTAAGTGGGTTACAAGCAATGATCAGAGAGTAATCCATTCGCTCCTGTTAGAGGCAGATCCTGGCTGTGTTGCACTTGCCCAAAAGTGGTGCCCCAACGATTGTTTAGTTGTAAAAAACATAGATAATTCTCACCTTGCCTAGGAACAGCGCTGGCTTTCTGCCACTGTTCTAGTATCCATCAACAGAGACTCAAGGCTCAGTGATTTATTTCAGAAGTGGTGCACTTTAGTTGTGAAGTCACCGCAGCAGCCAAAAGATAGAGACCAGAGCAGCAGTGTAGATCTGGCCCTGAACTCAGTGAGTACTATCTGTGTTTGCTGTTTTACCCCTTTGCAGTCATTTAGGCCCCTTTTTTGAAAGAGAAGAACTCATTAATTGTGAATAAAATAGGATAACATAAATAAATAATTTAAAGGGTATCTGTGAGGTCTGGGTTCCATACTTAAGTAATAGTAGAGCATGTTAGAGGCTAAAGAAGCACTTGCACTTTTTTATTCATTAAATGTGTGAGTATGTGCATGTAATGTAGTGTGGTTGTATTAATATACTCACCTACTGCTGAAAGTGTATTGATCCTCGTTCTGATGCTCTATAGACTTTAACTCTAAAAGCCACTTCATTCAAAGCACTGTGTGACCCGGAATATCTACAGAGGGGTGACGTCATGGAGAAAAAGAGAAAAATGGCGCTGTACACCGGAGAGAGCAGCAACAGGTGAGTATATTAACCTTCAGTTATTTGTGCCAAACTACTAATACTATTAGTTGTGTAGGGTTACTTTAGTCAATGCTGTGGCTCGAGATTCACTGAAGAGGGAGGGACACCTGGGCTAGGAATCTACTGAAATGGACTGTTGCCTAACTTCCATACTTGTAGAAACATGATGAAAACAAACTAGTTTGGGGTTGAATAGGACCCCATGCAACCAATTAAATGCTTATACACTCACACTACACTCACACTACATCACATACTATATTTATAAATTAAACGGCCTTTGGCTTGATCTCGAGCCATGGCGACTTGGTGAATGAATGATCTGTAGGAAGATTGATCTTGTGTGAGCCTAGATAGGTCCACTAGAATCTTCTCCTTCTATTCTTCCGACCATTATGTCCTTCTCCGGTGATTGCTCTCTTTGCATGATATGTCCAAAGTATACAAATCACAAATTTGTGAACTTAGCTGGCTTAATTTTTCTAAAATTGATTTGTTTGTTCTTCGTACTGAACATGGTATTGATAATACCCTTCTCCAGCACCACATTTTGAAGCCGTCGATTCTTCTTCTGTCTTCTTTATCATTCAGGTTTTGCATCCATATGTTAGCACAGAAAACAACAATGTACAAGCTATGTCTTTGTTGCCAGTGAAATGATCTTTGATTTAAACACTTTGTACAAGGACTTCATTGTTGATTTACCCACAGTAAATCTCCTATTGACCAAAAGCATACACCAAGATTGGCAAAGAAATGGTTCAATGACAATGAAGTACAGGTACTGGATTGGCCTCCACAGTCCACATACCTCAACCCTAGAGTTGGAGAAAAAGCTGCATGCATACTCAATTGAGCCAACCAGCATGCACCAATATTGGGAATGTGTAAGAGACCTGGGATCAGATTTGAATTGAGACATGGTTGAATCTGATCAGAGCATGACCAGAAGGATTTAGGCAGTGTTGAAAGGTGGATTTCCAAAATACTAACAAAATTATAAAAATGTAAATTTAGAGTTTTAGGCGCAAAACAGTAACAATGCAGTGACATGACAAGAATCTGCATAACTAATCATATGGTAAATAGTTGCAAGTCAAATTTATGTATGATATAGGCAAGATGATTGTCTATAAAATGAAGGCAGCCTCTTGCTGAAAGCTGTAGTGGATAATGAGATATGGAGCCTAAAAGTCAAAACTTCAAACATTGTTACCCTTTTGTTCATTAATTTAATTACGCTGTGCCCTTCTTCTTTCCTGTAATCAGTAAAAATCGCAGGGTGGGTAGAGAAGTCGGGTTAAATGCTGCGCTAGAAACCACAAATCCAGGAGATGTAATGAATTCTTTCCTTTATTAACACAGGTCAACGCGTTTCAAAGGCATCTCCGCCTTCTTCATCAGGACAAAGAAAGAAACAGAATAACATATGCCACTGCCATGCAATACATATATAACAGTGGAAAGAGTAGCCACGTTTCAAAAATGACGTCAGCAATCCAGTGACTAATTGCCACGTGGAACAGACAGAAAAAAAGAAGAGAGAAAAGAAAAAAATGTGGGGTGTAACCGGTTACAGACTAATGAAATCCCTAAGACATACAAAAAAAGGGGTATAAATTCATAGTGTTAATTTGAAAATGTGGAGATGTGCAGAAAATATTTTATTTTAACTGTGAAACATAGAGGGCAAAAAGAAGTATATTTGATGAAATTTAATGAAAGTAATAAAATCTTATGAAACAATATATGTGTCCTACAAAGTGTTTAATTATTTTGGGAAAAAGGAGCCTAATAAAAAACTTGCATATTAGGGGCAAAAAAGCCGTATTAAACTCTGTCAGGGAACATTACTATGTTGGTGACAGTAAGTCAAAAAGTTTGAAGCTGTGAAGAGATGTGTACTGTGCAAACACGAGCAAACTCCGCTATTCAGGGGAACCCGCTCACAGGGGTGAAATAGGTTCAGAGCGTGGGAAAAAACAAAGCGCATGCGCTTAAAAGATGACAAGCAAAACTCCGCTGTTCAGAGGAACCCGCTCACAGGGGTGAAATGGGTTCAGAGCGTGGGAAAAAGATCATAGCGCATGCGCTTGAAAAATATCCAGGGAAAGTGTAGAGAACAGTTACAGTTAGGTCCAGAAATATTTGGACAGTGACACAATTTTCGCGAGTTGGGCTCTGCATGCCACCACATTGGATTTGAAATGAAACCTCTACAACAGAATTCAAGTGCAGATTGTAACGTTTAATTTGAAGGTTTGATCAAAAATATCTGATAGAAATTGTAGGAATTGTACACATTTCTTTACAAACACTCCACATTTTAGGAGGTCAAAAGTAATTGGACAAATAAACCAAACCCAAACAAAATATTTTTATTTTCAATATTTTGTTGCGAATCCTTTGGAACCCATGGACATCACCAAATGCTGGGTTTCCTCCTTCTCAATGCTTTGCCAGGCCTTTACAGCCGCAGCCTTCAGGTCTTGCTTGTTTGTGGGTCTTTCCGTCTTAAGTCTGGATTTGAGCAAGTGAAATGCATGCTCAATTGGGTTAAGATCTGGTGATTGACTTGGCCATTGCAGAATGTTCCACTTTTTTGCACTCATGAACTCCTGGGTAGCTTTGGCTGTATGCTTGGGGTCATTGTCCATCTGTACTATGAAGCGCCGTCCGATCAACTTTGCGGCATTTGGGTGAATCTGGGCTGAAAGTATATCCCGGTACACTTCAGAATTCATCCGGCTACTCTTGTCTGCTGTTATGTCATCAATAAACACAAGTGACCCAGTGCCATTGAAAGCCATGCATGCCCATGCCATCACGTTGCCTCCACCATGTTTTACAGAGGATGTGGTGTGCCTTGGATCATGTGCCGTTCCCTTTCTTCTCCAAACTTTTTTCTTCCCATCATTCTGGTACAGGTTGATCTTGGTCTCATCTGTCCATAGAATACTTTTCCAGAACTGAGCTGGCTTCATGAGGTGTTTTTCAGCAAATTTAACTCTGGCCTGTCTATTTTTGGAATTGATGAATGGTTTGCATCTAGATGTGAACCCTTTGTATTTACTTTCATGGAGTCTTCTCTTTACTGTTGACTTAGAGACAGATACACCTACTTCACTGAGAGTGTTCTGGACTTCAGTTGATGTTGTGAACGGGTTCTTCTTCACCAAAGAAAGTATGCGGCGATCATCCACCACTGTTGTCATCCGTGGACGCCCAGGCCTTTTTGAGTTCCCAAGCTCACCAGTCAATTCCTTTTTTCTCAGAATGTACCCGACTGTTGATTTTGCTACTCCAAGCATGTCTGCTATCTCTCTGATGGATTTTTTCTTTTTTTCAGCCTCAGGATGTTCTGCTTCACCTCAATTGAGAGTTCCTTACACCGCATGTTGTCTGGTCACAGCAACAGCTTCCAAATGCAAAACCACACACCTGTAATCAACCCCAGACCTTTTAACTACTTCATTGATTACAGGTTAACAAGGGAGATGCCTTCAGAGTTAATTGCAGCCCTTAGAGTCCCTTGTCCAATTACTTTTGGTCCCTTTAAAAAGAGGAGGCTATGCATTACAGAGCTATGATTCCTAAACCCTTTCTCCGATTTGGATGTGAAAACTCTCATATTGCAGCTGGGAGTGTGCACTTTCAGCCCATATTATATATATAATTGTATTTCTGAACATGTTTTTGTAAACAGCTAAAATAACAAAACTTGTGTCACTGTCCAAATATTTCTGGACCTAACTGTATATAGTGCCAGAAAGGATAGAAAAAAGAATTTCAAAAGAAAGACGTATCAACGCGTCTCATGTAATTGATCTTGTCATGTTTTGTTATGACTATTGTATTATTTTTCTGCATATCTGCTCCTAAATACCCCTTTTACATTTCCATCCATAGATCCCCCTTTCTTTTGAAATTCTTTTTTCTATCCTTTCTGGCACTATACAACTGTTCTCTACACTTTCCCTGGATATTTTTCAAGCGCATGCGCTATGATCTTTTTCCCACGCTCTGAACCCATTTCACCCCTGTGATCGGGTTCCTCTGAACAGCGGAGTTTTGCTTGTCATCTTTTAAGCGCATGCGCTTTGTTTTTTCCCACGCTCTGAACCTATTTCACCCCTGTGAGCGGGTTCCCCTGAATAGCGGAGTTTGCTCGTGTTTGCACAGTACACATCTCTTCACAGCTTCAAACTTTTTGACTTACTGTCACCAACATAGTAATGTTCCCTGACAGAGTTTAATACGGCTTTTTTGCCCCTAATATGCAAGTTTTTTATTAGGCTCCTTTTTCCCAAAATAATTAAACACTTTGTAGGACACATATATTGTTTCATAAGATTTTATTACTTTCATTAAATTTCATCAAATATACTTCTTTTTGCCCTCTATGTTTCACAGTAAAAATAAAATATTTTCTGCACATCTCCACATTTTCAAATTAACACTATGAATTTATACCCCTTTTTTTGTATGTCTTAGGGATTTCATTAGTCTGTAACCGGTTACACCCCACATTTTTTTCTTTTCTCTCTTCTTTTTTTCTGTCTGTTCCACGTGGCAATTAGTCACTGGATTGCTGACGTCATTTTTGAAACGTGGCTACTCTTTCCACTGTTATATATGTATTGCATGGCAGTGGCATATGTTATTCTGTTTCTTTTTTTGTCCTGATGAAGAAGGCGGAGATGCCTTTGAAACGCGTTGACCTGTGTTAATAAAGGAAAGAATTCATTACATCTCCTGGATTTGTGGTTTCTAGCGCAGCATTTAACCCGACTTCTCTACCCACCCTGCGATTTTTACTGCATCATCGGGGCTGCGGCTGACCATTCTCTGCATTTATTTTGCTTTATGCCTACAAAGCAGTTGTGCCTGTCACAACTCAAACAGGTGAGTACCTGTCTTACTTCTTATATCCATCTGTATACCAGATAAGACCCTATTTGCGCTTCTCTTTTTCCACAGCTTTGTTTGATTCCTGTAATCAGAGGAGTGTTCAGCACTGGAGCTGCTATAGTTGCTTTAAGGTACCGTCACACTAAGCAACTTACCAGTGATCCCAACAACGATAGGGATCGCTGGTAAGTTGCTAGGAGGTTGCTGGTGAGCTGTCACACTGCGATGCTCCAGCGATCCCACCAGCAACCTGACCTGGCAGGGATCGCTGGAGCGTGGCTACACAAGTTGCTGGTGAGCTCACCAGCAACCAGTGACCAGCCCCCAGCGCCGCGTGGAAGATGCTGCGCTTGGTAACTAAGGTAAATATCGGGTAACCAACCCGATATTTACCTTGGTTACCACTGCACGGAGCTACACGTGCAGAGAGCAGGGAGCAGCACACACTGAGCGCTGGCTCCTTGCTCTCCTAGCTACAGCACACATCGGGTTAATTACCCGATGTATGCTGCAGCTAAATGTGCACAGAGCAGGGAGCAGCGCACACTGAGCGCTGGCTCCCTGCTCTCCTACTTACAGCACACATGGGGTTAATTACCTGATGTGTGCTGCAGCTACATGTGCACAGAGCAGGGAGCAGCGCACAATGCTTAGCGCTGGCTCCCTGCTCTCCTACTTACAGCACACATCAGGTTAATTAACCCGATGTGTCCTGCAGCTAGCTACATGTGCACAGAGCAGGAGCCGGCAGCACAGGCAGTGAGAGCGGGGGAGGCTGGTATCAAAGGTAAATATCGGGTAACCAAGGACAGGGCTTCTTGGTTACCCGATGTTTACATTGGTTACCAGCCTCCGCAGAAGCCGGCTCCTGCTACCTGCACATTTAGTTGTTGCTGTCTCGCTGTCACACACAGCGATCTGTGCTTCACAGCGGGACAGCAACAACTAAAAAATGGCCCAGGACATTCAGCAACAACCAACGACCTCACAGCAGGGGCCAGGTTGTTGCTGGATGTCACACACAGCAACATCGCTAGCAACGTCACAAAAGTTGTTCGTTAGCAGCGATGTTGCTAGCGATGTTGCTTAGTGTGACGGGGCCTTTACAGTTCACTTGATTGATGTTAGCACATTCACTGTAGTGAACCCCTTGTACTTTCTGCAGCTCATGAGTAAAATTGATATTTTATTATAGGATTATTCCTAACATGGCATATTACGCCCTATCAGAGCTCAGGAATCTGTAGTTCCATAAACAGTGAGTAAAGCTATGGCTACTGTTACGGTCACCGAGGGTCGGTAAGCGTCGGGGAGTGCACCAATTGGGCCGTACACTGGACTCCCCTGAGGGAGCTAACCAGTAGCGAACCCCTATACAGGAATTATCTGGTGCAGCCACAGGGGGCCTAAATGCACGACTGCCAGAAACCAGTGGAGGTCGGCTCTTGTGGACTGGTAAAGTCTCTTAGCCTCTGGTACTGGTGTGCTCGAATGTGGCAGCACAGAGATGGTAACTCAGACTTGGAAGCACGGAGATGGTGGCTCAGACTTGGTAGCACATAGATGATGACTCAGACGTGTCCTCACAGAGCTGGTGGTAGAGAGCAGGCTGTAGGACGAGACACAGGTTGGCAACATGGAACTGGAACTAGGACAAGGCAACAGTACTAGACACAGTAGTGTAATGGGACCTGAGAACTAGCAATACATTAATTAGTAGGCAATGTTGCTCAGGTGTCTCCTTCACGGGGGATGCGGTCTTAAATACCTTTCAGGGTGAGATGAACTCTAGGATCACTTCTGGGTAATGGGACACCGACCCTTTAAGAAAGAGGGTGTGGCTGTGTGCGCACCCTATGGGTACTCCCAGATGGCCTGCGTGTGGACTGGAAGTAGGAGAGATCGGGGTAGGAACAGAGTGTAGCACCCCTGAAACCATCAAGGTTCTGCATCCCCACCAGGATGCAGTGCCTACCCCATTAGGGACCCAGAACCCCAGTGCCGTTACCAACAAAAACCCAGGTAATCCCAGTTTTCCCCAACAATCCCCCAAACAATGGTACTTAGCTAGGGTGGGACCATGGATGGCCGCCTAGAGGTGGAGCCACTCCAGTCCACTAGTTGACCAGGTGGGAGGAGCAGGCTGTAGAGAGCGGCCTAGTCTTGAGTTGACAGTGAAAGTGGAAGGTGTGACTGAGCAACGTCCTGACTCAGGTTGACGGTGACATGGTACCCAGGAGAGGTGGTTGCCAGTGGAGTATGGTGGAGTACTCCCGAAACTCCACACCAATGGGGTACAGGACCCTAGGACAGGAAAGAGCTTCAAGCCGACCTGTTCACACCTGCACAGCAAAGGGAACCATCAAGGACCTTGCTGACCCTAAAGAATCCGAAGACTCAGTAGCAAAGGGAGAACCGGAGACAGGACCAGAGACTCCAACCCCACAGGGTTCACACTACCATCAGGCGGACAGAAGTGGACAAACCACAGACTGGGAACCCCCAGTGTTCCATACCACTGGGACCCATTTACCAGAGACAGGTGCAGGGAAAGAAGGTACCAGTGAACCAGACTAGCACTGGGACGAAGGGGACCTGGAGGCGAAACCAGCTGGCCTCAGACAATCAGTTAACACCCCAAAAGTGAGTAAACCAGTTGTACTGAATACCTGTTTGGACTCCTTCTTCCGACACCCACTGCACCATACACCTGATGGAGCAATACCCTACTTGCGGAGGGACTACCATACTAGCTGCTAATACTATCAGCCCCAGTAAGGACACTCTGCAGCGGCGGCTTCCTATACTTAGCCGCAACACTGCAAGTGGTATCACGAATAAACTCAATTCACAAATCCCCTGTAAATATCCCCATTACAAAAAGGGCCCAGGGCACGTAATCGGGTAACGGCCACCATCATGACATTCCCAGGACGTACACTACCCAGAACCGAGTACCCCATATCCCTGGGTGCTACAAGAGCCACATGGAGTCGGGAGGCAAGTGAGGGGAAGGGTGCCCCCTGTCTGGGCCTGGGAGCAGGGGCGTGCAGGGATGCCGCGCTGGGACCAGAAGCGGGCGCTACAGCTCCATCCTGGCATGGCATTTCTCTGTCCCCACCAGAAAAACAAGATGGACCCAGATAGTGGTACTGAGGGCAATGAGAGATTGATAGGGCAGTATATGTTTTTTTCATGCTTTTTTTAACTTTGAAAAGAAAACAGGGATATTTTTTTTTAACTTAAACCACAATGGAAAAAGAAGTCGATGTAAGAAATGCAGCAGTATAGTCAGAAATTGTGGTTCTTCTGAACATTTCCAGTCGTATTAGATAGTAATCTTTTAGGCTTTGTGCACTGCATGGTTCAGTTGCTGTAAGAATGTAAATATATGTTCTTGCTTCACAACTATTGTTTTTAATTGAAAAAGATTGTCCGTGACCATAACTATTATACATTGAGGCATGAAAAGTGTATGGACGACACACTACATTTCTTGCATGTGTTATTTATGTATCACTTGGAGTACTGCAACCACGTAGCTGATATGTGTTATATTACTCCATGAAAACCAAATTTAAAAGCATATTACAGTACATTAGAATGGGCTAATAGGTTATTTTACTTTCACAAAATTATCAGACTAGCAATGCATAGAAAAGTTTCTATACAATATTCTTTTACATATGTATAAATGTCCCTTTTTGAGAAATGTTCCATGGCAAGAACATAATGTTGTGTGGAGCTAGAACTCACAATGCAGTGACCTTGGTGGAATAAGTACAATGTTGCTTGATAATATTGCGTATTAATCATTTCAAGTCCAACACCCTTAGTGATGCATGAGGAGTAAAATATTCGAGTGGTCGGTGCACTAATCGAGCAGGTTTGATGCTCAGACGGGCTTCACTTGACTAATGAGTATAATGGAAGCCAAAGGGAAACTCGAGTATTTTTCTGGAAGACTCAATAGTGGTCTCCCAGGGTCTACAGAAGGAACCACACTGATAATAGCATTAAAACAATACAAAAATGCAATTAGAGGTGATAAAAATATCGTATCTGTCCCAAAATGCTATTTGTAAAAATGTCAGCTTAGGGACCTCAAATAGCTCTATATCCCAAAAAATGAAAACATTACAGGTTTTAGAAAATGTCAACAAAAGCAAAAAAAAAAGTTTTGACCAATTTCAGAATTTTTATCAACACATAAATGAAAAAAAAAATGCATGTTTGATATACTTGTACTCGTACTGACCTGAATAATAATCTTGCGAAGTCAAGTTTTACCACATAGTTAAAAGAAATCTTAAAAAATACATTATGCAATTGCACTATTTTTGCAATATTATATATATATATATATATATATATATATACCGTATATATATATATATATATATATATACATATATAGATATATATATATATATATATATACATATATACATATATACACATATATATATATACACACACACATACATATATACATATATTATATATATATATATATATATATATACACACACACATACATATATTATATATATATATATATATATATATATATATATATATATATATATATATATATATATATATATGCAATATTAATGCACTTGGATTTTTTTCCCCAAGTTCCAGTACACTACGTATGTGGTAGAATGAATGATTTCATTCAAAACTACAACTTGTCTCGCATAACAAAAGCCATCGTACAGCTATGTGGACAGAAAAATAAAAGTTATGGCTCTTGGAAGAAGGGGAGCAAATAAACAAAAACAAATAAACAGAAAATCACCCAGAGGTGAAAGGGTTACAATCCTTGTAATAGCCATATAGCAGCACGAGAGCTCACAGTCTTCATTCTTCAGATGTTCATGATGGGTTTACTAAAACACTAAAAAAAAAAATAATCTATAAAATTTCATTAGGGTTAGGGTACCTCCTTAATTCTTAAATTTGTAGACAGTTATCAGGCAGTTGTGACGCCCTGGCCTATCAGGTCATCACAGGGTATTGTGCAATCTGCCCTTCTGCACAGTATCCACTCCTCCTTGGCTACGGATCCTGGTCCTTTGGTGTTGCTAATGTCGCGGGCGGGGAGGACGCCGCCGCTGCTGGGAGCTCACTAACGCTCAGGTCCGGCACTGCTGCGGCTGCTCGATGGCTCGAGCGGTGGGCCGGATCCGGGGACTCGAGCGGCACTTGAACATGTGAATAATGAATTGCATATGTATTTTTTTTCTGAATGTGAACACAGCTCCGCCCCTTTCGGCCATGTTTTTCCCATCTCCTATATAAGACAGTCCTTGGTTACCCCTCTCCACCCACAGCAGTTTTTAATTGCAATGAGATGACACACAGTTAGGGTCACAGAGCTAGGGACCCCAATATAGAGATATACCTTGACGAGGTTTTGGGGCTCAGTTACATTGATCAATGCGATTGCTAAATATCTCCTTTTTCCTAATATTCATTGCAGGTATGCAATTCATTATTCACATGTTCAAGTTAGCAAGTAGCATTTTTCATTGTATTTTTCAATATTTTTCCATATGCTTGAGGCATTATACCATTATCTAAGTTTGATGTGCAGCCTTATCCTTGTATAATATCTGGTAAACCAAACGGCTGGATGGACGGGTCCCGCAGCTGGCTGCAGTGTCTCTCCCCGGATGGGTGATGAAGGCTGTCTTTCCCTGCACCTTAATGTTCTCAGTTGACTACTATGGATCCCCAACGGTAGTTCGCTCCCCGATGGATGGATGCCGGAGGAGACCGTTTGCCCGCAGGCGCTGGCCCTTGGGTCTCTAGCCTTAGGCGGTAGCTGTATACCCTCACGGTGTGGGCGGTTGCCTTCTATCGGGTCTTTGGTTGTTAGGAAACCCCTGGGGTTCCGGTCACATTCGGATTTGACTATTGTCGGCGGCTCCAAGCCTGGTCGGGGTCCAATGGCCCTGCCTGTGTGTGCTGGCTTCACTTCGCTCCCCGGTCGGTACCGGCGGGCTAACGCCCGACCCCGGTCCTACGGTTCCGCGTTGCTTCACCACACCTGCAGACGGCCACCACCGTCTGCCAACCTTGCTGTCAGTGCCTGGGCCACAAACCCAGACACCCAAGTGCTTGCTCCTCTCACTTCAAACTTCAACACTGAACTGTCACTTTTCCCGCCTCCAGGCCTGTGAACTCCTCGGTGGGTGGGGCCAACTGCTTGGCTCCGCCCCACCTGGTGTGGACATCAGACACTGGAGGGAGGCAACAAGGGTTTTTGTTTGGCTGGTGTCCCTGTCTGATGGGGGTGGGGGTGTTTGTGTGTTATCTGTGACGACCTGGCTAGTCCAGGGTGCCACACTAACAGCTTAGCCAGTCAAAATCCTAGAAACACTTTGCACCATACCCACCAGACACACCATTGGGGGGCCTGAAGGGAATAGGGACGCCCACATGGGGGGTTGGTAGGGGAAAGTGAGAAAGTGAAAGGGGTAGTAGTTGAGCAGTGACTCTCAAAGAGAGAGGTCACAAGGAGCTGTGCGGTGATTCTCAAAGAGAGAGGTCACGGGAGTGTTGTTGGAGTTCAGGAGCAGGGCTGCTCAGTACTAGGTGGCAGACGTTGGTCTGGGCCTGGTAGGAGCTGGAACCCCGATCTCAGGGGATCGTGTCAAGGGGCACGGACTGCTGAGGACGGCAGCCGGCGGCCTTGAGCCATCTCCGGGCAAGGGCCAGGACACGATGGGGTACGTGGACCCTAGGCCGGGAAGTAGTTTCACACGTCCCGGTAATTTACCTGACGGGGGTGAAGACTTCAAGATTCATCCCCAACCCGCTCCAAAATTGGGGTACTAGCGCACCGATGGGATAGGACTTTCCCAAACTACAGTCCAAAGAAATCCTACGCGTGAACCCTGAGAGCAAGCTCACTCCGTTAGCCATACGGGTGAGCGGAACCCGAATAGTTCCAAACTTGAGTGTCCAATAGAGAGAAGGTGCCATGGAAAAGGCCACAGGCTAACAAGCAACACCAAGGGCACGGATCCACGTGTGCTCCCTCATTGCTACAGTGGTGCTCAGATTTCTGGTTTACAAGCTGTTGGTGTCAGTATTCTTGGGCTGAGTGAGTACCCTGAAAAACTCCTTTTCTCTCCCCAACGGCACCCTGTCACCAATCCTCCCAACGGGCCCCGGGGCACAAACCCCCTACCCACGGAGGTGTTAAACATCTTGCTGCTACACCATCGCCACCGGGCTCCCCAACAGCAGCAGTGGTCTCCCACATTACCACGCACCGTGGGTGGCGTCACGAACTCCTAACTCCCCTTTATATACACCCCCTTCTTAACTTAGAGTGTCCGCGCGAACCCCCGGGTCCGGAGACCCCTCGAGCCACCGCGGTTCCGGATCCGAGCGGCTCGGCTGCTGGCACGGGGGTGGTACACAGGCAGAATTTACAAGGCATTAAGATCAACATTTCCACTAGTGACCACTCTAATGACCCCATAACAACACAAGAAAGGAAGTTGTCATATACACACATAATTGTCATGCTATGTGTGTATACATATGTGTGTGTGCTTGGTGTACACGTGCGTGTATGCAGTGCTTATATATATATATATATATATATATATATATATATATACAGTGTGTGTGAGTGTGTCATATATATAATGTGTGTGTGTGTGTGTGTAGCATACAGTGTTTGTGTCACATACTGTGTGTATGTAGCATCCATTTATGAATCCTATATGCAAAGATGAGAGTTCATCCTGTAGGTGTAAACATGTCGGCAATCACCCAACAAACGAGCAAAATGCTTATAATTCATCAAATGACTGGGTTATTTATAGCAGAACAAAACTCCTTGTTCTCAGCAGCACATCGCCCATTGCAAACTTCAGGATTGCTGCTGATAACATGATACTGTATGGGGACAGATTGATCTGTTAGTGAGTGTTCTGTGCCCATCATTCTTCCTCATCCTGGGTAAATAGGCCGAGAAACAAGCATCGAAGGACTTCAATATTGTCAACAACATTCATTTACCAGTGTATGTAAATGCAAACTACATGGGGAGTGTGATGGTGCAATATGTTAGCATATAGGGTCCCACTTTAAACTTTTTCCCAGGGGCCCCACATTGTCTAAAACCTGTCCCGGGCTGGAGTGGTATATAAATCACTGAAATGGAAGGAAACAGGACTGAAATGAAATGGGAACAGCATGGGGAAGTTGCCTGAATGCATGAAAAAGTTTTAGGCAGATGTGGAAAAAATACTGAAAATTAGAATGCATGTGTGGCGCCCTGGGCAAGCCAGGGGTCACAGGTAATGACACCACCACACCCTACACCCCGGATAGGTACACCAAAGCTAAACCAGAAATCCTTGTTGCCTTCCTCCAAGGGCTGATGTCCACACCAGGGGGTGGGCCAGGTGGTTGGCTCCACCCACCGAGGAGTTCACAGCCCTGGAGGCGGGAAAACCAGGCAGATGAGTTTAGGAGTTGAAGTGAAGTGGTAGAGGAGCAAGAGAGAGGAGTTAAGGTGGAAGAGAAAGTGACAGTTGAAAGCCTGAAGTTGGTCCGGGTGTGTGCCCCGGACTGAGACAGCAAGGTTAGCAGACGGTGGTGACCGTCTGCAGGAGAGGCTGATCGGAGGTTGCCGAAAGGACCGTGGACGGGTGGTGGCCCGGCGGTACCGGACCGGTATACAAGGAGAAGCCACCGCCAAGGCACCAGTTTCTCAGGGCCAGCGCCTGCGGGCAAAGAGGGGCTCCTCCGGCCCATATCCAAGTCGGGGAGCGGGTTACCGGTGGGAACCCATCGCTACCAACATTACACTAGGTGCAGGGACAGAGACCGTCACCGCCAACTACCGGGGAAAAGCAACAGCAGCCGTCCGTGGGAACCGTCTTTCCAGCCGTGTGTTTTACCGAGAACTGTGTCAACGTCTCAGGCTGAGTGAGTACCACCGTGCCGTGCGGCACAGCGCTGCCCCCGCGACCCTGCACCTCACCAGGCCCCGCACCCGGCCTGTCATCCATCCCTACCCCATCACCGGGCCCCGGGACAACCAACCCCCTACCCACGGAGGGGAGGAATAACAACAAAGCTGCTCTCTGTCACCGCTCCCGGGATCCCCGTACAGAGCAGCGGTGGTGTCCACACAATCACCACAACCGTGGGTGGCGTCACGGACAACAATAAATCCCCAAAACCAATCCCCTTTTCACTCACGGGCGAGGAGCGCCGCTCGAGTCCCCGGGATCTGGCCCATCGCTCGAGCCACCGAGCAGCAGAGGCCGCAGCAGCAGCGGCAGCCGGACCCGAGCAGTGGGAGAGCGCAGCGTCCCCTCCTCCGCCCGCGACAACTTGGCATCACGAACAGGATCTTACCGCTCTGCCGTTGGGTAGAGGTGCGCCTTGTTACCATCGGAGGTGTCCGGCCGGAAAAATTCAGAAGCCGCCATCTTTGGCGCGAAGAGTTCCCGCTCGAGCGTCTCCTCGAGTAGTGGAGGCGCGAAGACCAAAACCCCGCCCCGATAGAGGAGGGGCCGGAAAGAGGCTAAGGGGGACGGAAACAAGATGTCTGTGCCCGATGGAGCCGCTGGAGGAGCGGTGGTCGCAGCCGCAGTGGCACCCGTGGATGGGAATGGGCCTGCCCAGGTCCCGGCTGCGCTGGCGGGGGGTGCCGCGGTCCCAGTTCTCGCTCAGGTGATGCCGTTCTCCTTGCCCTATGTGCCCGGAGCTACCTGGCTACCGCAGTACGACGGGAAACCTGATGTGTTACAGGTCTTCCGGAAAAAGCTTAACCCGCTCCTGGAATTGTACCCCTTGACTGATAAGCAACGTGAAGCGGTAGTGCTGGGCCAGTTAACCGGCGCGGCTGAGCAGGAGGCAGAGACCTGGGCCGAGGGGGACCGGTTCTCTGTAGCCACCATCTTTGAGAAACTACAGACTGCCTTTGAGACCCGTACCGAGGCTGAGCTGAGGATGCAGTTTTACCAATGTCGGCAACGGCCTGTGGATAGCATTCGGGACTACGCTTTACGTCTGCAAACCGCCCTCCGCACACTGAAGCGGGTGGACACCATCAATGAGGCGGACAGCAACAAAATGTTAGTAGAGCAATTTGTGCAGGGGATGAGGTCCTCTGAGGATCGCAAACAACTCCGGCTGTGGGCCCTAGAACACCCTGATGTGGACTTTGCTGTATTAAAGGAACGGGCCATTAAAGCTCTGCAACCCCCAGCTTCGGAAGTCTTGGAACCAGCCCCGTGGCCAGTTGAGACGGCCCCCATCGTGGTGGCCCCTGCCCTACCAACCTCTCCAGTACCTACAGCTCCAAGCAGCACGATGGAAGAACTGGCTGCCCAGATCCGTCGCATGGATGGAGACCTCGCCAAGATTCTCGCCGCACTCCAACCTCTGACCAGACCCTAGCCTCCAACCGGGATACAGCTCGCCGACAGCCCTGAAGATGTTCCCTGGATGCAGCGGAGAAGTGCTAACAACTCGCGGAACAGACCTCCAACCTGCTACAGGTGCAGCAAGCCTGGCCATTACTTTCGACAGTGCCCGTTAAACGAGCAAGCCCTGGGGCCACGGGCCAATCCTCAGGAGTAGAACCCCGTGGCCCCCCAGACTGGCGGGACCGGTATATCGAAGCCCGGCCCATCATCCCCGTGGCTGTGGACGGCATACCGGTGATGGCTCTCTTGGACACTGGATCACAGGTAACCACCATACCATACACATTGTACCAACGGTATTGGGGGACAGACGAGCTGGCTCCCCCAGATACTAGTATAACACTGATTGCTGCTGATGGAGTCCCACTGACCCAAGTGGGGTATAAACAAGTGGCCATGACTGTGGGGTGAGCTGAACTGCAACACCAGGGTATGATTGTGATCATGAATGAACCCAGTGATCATAACCCGAAGATAGTGCTGGGAACCATTGTGATGGAGCACTGTATGAGTGATGTGTTGGCCCTACTGCAGCAGCTGGCCGCCACGGCGGTGGGAAGCCGACAGAGAGCTGTGCAGCGTGAGATCCGAGCCTTGATGTACCGTCAGCATGTGAACTCAACAGGAGGAGAGATTGGTGGAGTGAGAGTGATGGATGCTGCTCCGTTGATTGTGCCCCCTAGGAGTGAGATGATGATTTGGTGTAGGGCAGCAGTAGGGCCTCAGGGGCGTGACTACCCCGCCATAATAGAGCCCATGCCCTCCGAGCACTGGCCCACAGTAATGGCCGCCCGAGGGGTGGTAGATGTAAAAAAGGGGAGAGTGCCCGTGAGGGTGCTGAACTGTGGGGAGGAAGAAGTCAGGCTTCCCCGGTATGCTACCCTTGCCAAGTTGCTCACCCTGGATCCCCACACCATCCACGGGGCAGCTCCTCCAGTTTCCCCACCTGCTACCAGCCCTCACCCGCCCCAAGGGGAGTTAGACGAGTGGCACCAACAGTTACACGTGGGCACTGACGATACCCCTACACATCACAAAGAAGGGGTATACAGGGTGGTCCGGGAGTATGAGCAAGTTTTTAGCAAACATCCACTAGACTTTGGGCAGATCAAAGGGGTCCAACACCACATCCCCACTGGTGAGCACCCCCCTATCAAAGAGAGGTACAGGCCTATTCCCCCTGCACACTACCAATGTGCCAAGGATATGTTGAGGAACATGAAAGAGGCAGGGGTTATTGGGGACAGCTGTAATCCCTGGGCCGCCCCGTTGGTACTGGTCAAGAAGAAGGATGGCACCATGCGGATGTGTGTGGATTACCGGAAGATTAACCAGATAACGCATAAAGATGCTTACCCACTGCCCCATATTGAAGAGTCTTTGGCCGCACTGAGAACTGCGAATTACTTCTCTACCCTTGACCTCACCAGCGGGTACTGGCAAGTAGCGGTGGCACCGGAGGACCGGGAGAAAACTGCCTTCACCACCCCAATGGGGCTCTGTGAATTCAATAGTATGCCGTTTGGGCTGTGCAATGCCCCTGGAACCTTCCAACGGCTGATGGAGTGCTGTCTGGGGCATCTAAACTTCGAGACCGTCCTGTTATACCTGGATGATGTGATTGTGTACTCTCAGACGTATGAAGCCCATCTGGAGCACCTGGCCGAGGTGTTCGCGTCCCTTGCCAAATACGGGATGAACTTGAAGCCCTCTAAGTGTCACCTGCTGAAACCCAGAGTGCAGTACCTGGGGCATGTAGTGAGTTCAGAAGGTGTCGCCCCCGACCCTGAGAAGATCACTGCCATCCAAGACTGGCCAAGACCAACCACAGTGAGGGAAGTAAGGCAGTTTCTGGGTCTGGTGGGGTACTACCGACGCTTCATCAAGGGGTACACGAAGATGGCTGCCCCCATGCAAGACCTCCTCGTGGGACAGACCAAAGGTGGTAGACCCATCGGAGCCCCACTGGTGTGGGAAGAAAGGCATGAGGAATCCTTCCGCCAGCTGAAAGCGGCCTTGACCGGAGAGGAGGTCCTAGCGTACCCTGATTACAGCCACCCATTCATCCTCTACACTGATGCCAGCAATGTGGGTTTGGAGGCAGTCCTATCGCAGGTCCAGGACGGGAAGGAAAAAGTGATTGCTTATGATAGCCGAAAGCTCCGGCCGACTGAAAGGAACCCTGAGAACTACAGCTCCTTCAAGCTTGAACTCCTGGCGTTGGTATGGGCTATCACCGAGCGGTTCCGCCATTACTTGGCCGCAGCAAAATTCACCGCTTTCACGGATAACAATCCGCTGACTCACCTGGACACGGCCAAGTTGGGTGCGTTGGAGCAGCGGTGGGTGGCCAGGCTAGCCAACTATGACTTCACAATCAAATACAGGGCCGGTCGTGTCAACGTTAATGCTGAAGCACTCTCTCGGATGCCCCATTCGTCAGAAGAAGGGTATGAAGATGACGACCTTGAAGAGATCGAGTTGCCGGCAATTCACCAGCCGCCAACTGAGAAGGTACATGTCCACCAACAACGGGCGAACCTGGACCCGCTGCCAAGTCAGGAGTGGCAGGAAGCTCAAAACCAGGCGCCCGCTGTCCGCCTAGTCAAGACCCTGGTGGAGCGAGGTGCTGCTGGGATAGACCCTGCCGCCCCAGCTGAAGCCCAACGCTCGTGGAAGGAACGGACCCGGCTGTATCTACACCAAGGGAAGTTGTACCGTGAGCTGATCAACCCGAAGACTCATGAGAAAATCCGCCAGTTGGTGATTCCCCAAGCTAATGTACCCACCGTTCTGCAAGCATACCATGATGGTGCCGGACACTTCGGATGGAAGAAGCTGGAGATGCTGTTGAGAGAGCGGTTCTATTGGAGTGGGATACGGGAGTCTGTAGAGGCCTGGTGTCGAGAGTGCGGTCCTTGCACGCTGAGGAGGAAGGACGAGGCTAGCCAGAAGGCGCCCCTACACCCGATCATTACACATCAGCCGCTGGAGCTGGTTGCCTTGGACCATGTAAAGCTCACCCCCAGCCAAAGTGGGTACACCTACGCTCTGACCATAGTGGATCATTACTCAAGGTTCATGGTAGTTGTCCCGGTCAAAGACCTAACCAGCCGTACCGCCGCTAGAGCGTTCCAAGCTTACTTCTGCCGACCACATGGATACCCTGAGAAGGTGCTTACTGACCAAGGCCCAGCCTTTGAAGCGGAGGTGTTCCATGAGTTCTGTCAGCTGTACGGCTGCAAAAAGATCCGGACCACGCCTTACCATGCCCAAACCAACGGTATGTGTGAGAAGATGAACCATTTAGTCCTTGGCCTCCTCAAGACGTTGCCGCTAGAAGAGCGGAACCTGTGGCCGGAGAAGCTGCCTGACTTGGTCGATATGTACAACAATATCCCGTCCAGCTCAACGAACTGCACCCCAGCATATCTGATGAGGGCTCGCCCCGGCCGACTTCCGATGGACCTGGAAATGGGACTGGAAGCCCCAGAAACACTCCCCTCGACGGCTGAATGGGACACCCGGAGGAGGGTTCAGTACCGACAGATTCAGGAATATGTGGAGAAGAATTTAAGTCAGAGTCGGGAACAACAGGAGCGGCGCTTCAACCAGAAGGCGTCTGCTGGCCTTTTCCAGCCTGGAGATGTGGTGCTGAAGCGGAAAAGGAGAACCCACAAGCTGGATGATCAATGGGAACAAACCCCATACGTCATACAGCCCACAGGATGGGAAGATGGGAAGGCCTACCAGATCAGTCGTGACCAAGGGGGCACTTTGGCCACGGTTTCCCGGGACCATCTGAAAAGGTGTCCACCAGCATTGAGGGCAATGGCTGAAGTTCCGGTTCCTCCACCAGCGGAGAAGGCAAAAGAGGTAATCCACACCGTGATAGGTGACTTCCCAGTGGACTGGCCTACGCAGAACGGTGCGGTGATTCTTCCAGTGATACTATTCCCACAACCCGTGGATGAAGAAATGATGGAGGTGGTCAACCGTGAGCCAGAGCCAGTGCCAGTGCCCAGGGATGAACCTGTGCCCAGCTCCCCTATGCTTCCGCCCGCCCCACATGATAACAGGGAAGGGGGACTGATTGTTCCCTCTCCCCCGCTGCCTGTCACCACTGACACTGGACCCCGCAGGTCCACTCACCCCAACCTAGGTAGACCCCCACTTAGGTACAGGGAAACTACTATTTAGAGGGGGGGTGAATGTGTGTGTTTTAAAGTTCTGAAAGTTATGAGAAAGATGAAAATGATCACCAAAGTCTCATTTGATTGTCTGCAACCGTGATTTGAACCCGGCCGTTGCCGGCACCGTTGTCCCCGTGGGGACCGTTTGAAAAGTTGCGTAAGGGACTCCTCACGGACAAGCCCGTGAACTTGCAGGGCAACCACAAACGTTAGTGGCATGTAAATAAAAATGTTTTGTTGCAGCTTACCGTTACCGCCTCCGGAGAGGCAGGTTGGAGGGAGGGCCCGCAGTGGAGCAGGCTGGGGCCCAGCCACCACAGGAACCGGTGGCTACCCTCTGGAGGGTAAGGACAGATCCCGCTCGGGTGACTTGGTTCAGGACTGGGGTCAAGGGGTGCTGCCTGTTTCTTAGGGGCAGCATCAGGGCCAGGTTACTTGGGTGGGAGAGAGCGGCAGCCGCAACTGTTACCGTAACGTTTAAGAAAAGTGCCTCCCGTTGTGGGATGATGTTCTTCTATTTGTATTATGCTTTATCTTTTTCAGAAAAATAAAACCGGTGTTGGACGGGCAGCCCGCGGACGGTCTGCATTTTGCTAAGGGGGAAAGTGACGCCCTGGGCAAGCCAGAGGTCACAGGTAATGACACCACCACACCCTACACCCCGGATAGGTACACCAAAGCTAAACCAGAAATCCTTGTTGCCTTCCTCCAAGGGCTGATGTCCACACCAGGGGGTGGGCCAGGCGGTTGGCTCCGCCCACCGAGGAGTTCACAGCCCTGGAGGCGGGAAAACCAGGCAGATGAGTTTAGGAGTTGAAGTGAAGTGGTAGAGGAGCAAGAGAGAGGAGTTAAGGTGGAAGAGAAAGTGACAGTTGAAAGCCTGAAGTTGGTCTGGGTGTGTGCCCCGGACTGAGACAGCAAGGTTAGCAGACGGTGGTGACCGTCTGCAGGAGAGGCTGATCGGAGGTTGCCGAAAGGACCGTGGACGGGTGGTGGCCCGGCGGTACCGGACCAGTATACAAGGAGAAGCCAGCACCATTGGCAGGGGCCTTTCGGATCCCGGCAAGGCTAGGAGTCGCCGTGAATTTGCCAAATCCGTCAGTGAAGGGGACCTCCGGGTCTCCCAACAACTAAGTCCCGATTGAAGGCAACAGTCCAACCGTAGGAGAGAGACACCGCCACCGCCAAGGCACCAGTTTCTCAGGGCCAGCGCCTGCGGGCAAAGAGGGGCTCCTCCGGCCCATATCCAAGTCGGAGAGCGAGTTACCGGTGGGAACCCATCGCTACCAACATTACACTAGGTGCAGGGACAGAGACCGTCACCGCCAACTACCGGGGAAAAGCAACAGCAGCCATCCGTGGGAACCGTCTTTCCAGTCGTGTGTTTTACCGAGAACTGTGTCAACGTCTCAGGCTGAGTGAGTACCACCGTGCCGTGCGGCACAGCGCTGCCCCCGCGACCCTGCACCTGACCAGGCCCTGCACCCGGCCCGCCATCCATCCCTACCCCATCACCGGGCCCCGGGACAACCAACCCCCTACCCACGGAGGGGAGGAATAACAACAAAGCTGCTCTCTGTCACCGCTCCCGGGATCCCCGTACAGAGCAGCGGTGGTGTCCACACAATCACCACAACCGTGGGTGGCGTCACGGACAACAATAAATCCCCAAAACCAATCCCCTTTTCACTCACGGGCGAGGAGTGCCGCTCGAGTCCCCGGGATCCGGCCCATCGCTCGAGCCACCGAGCAGCAGAGGCCGCAGCAGCAGCGGCAGCCGGACCCGAGCAGTGGGAGAGCGCAGCGTCCCCTCCTCCGCCCGCGACACATGCAAAAGTAGAAATGTTAATAGTATATTTAGAACAATTAACAAAATTCAAAGTGAAAGAAAAAAAGAGAAATGTAAAACAAATACATTTTGGTAGGACCACCTTTGCCTTCAAAACAGCATCATAGCAGCAATTCTAGATACATTGTCATACAGATTTTGAAAGATGTCCGCAAGGAGGTTGATTTAAACATCTTGGAGAACTAACTACAGATCTTCTATGAATGAAGGCTTATGCAAATCCTTCTGACTCTTCATGAATTCTCAGAGATACTTACAATATTGAGATCTGAGCACTGTGGGGGTCATATCAGCATTTCAAGGACTCCTTGTTCTTCCCTACCTAAAAATATATTTTAATGACATTCACTATATGTTTGCAGTTGTTCTCCTGCTTCAGAATATATTTGGAGCCAATAAGATGCCTCCTTCATGGTACTGCACAGTAGATAAGGATCAGCTGGTATTTCTCAGCATTGTACACACTATTTATCTTGACCAAATTCCTAACTCTATTTTCTGAAATGCAGCCACAAACATCCAAGTAACCTCCACCATGCTTTACTGTTGCCTGCAGACGCTCATTATTTTACCACGCTCTAGACCTTTTGCAGTTTTTCACCAAATATTTCACATTTTGACTATCAGTCCAGAGAACCTGCTGCTATTTTATTGAACCTCAGTTCCCATGTTTATGGGCCATGTTTTCATGTTTAAAACATCATTTATGGATACAATTCTACAATGAAGACTATTCCTGGCCAGAGTTTACCAAATAATGATGACATTTCTGAGCTGATGACACTGCTAGACATCTTCCAATTTTGAATGGAAAAAAACAAACATACAGTCATGGCCAAAAGTTTTGAGAATGACACCAAAATTATTTTTTCACATGATCTGTTGCCCTCTGGTTTTTAATTGTGTTTGTCTGATGTTTACATCACATACAGAAATATAATTGCAATCATATTATAAGTTCCAAAAGGTTATATTGACAGTTAGAATGAGATAATGCAGCAAGTCAATATTTACAGTGTTGACCCTTCTTCTTCAGGACCTCTGAAATTCTCCCTGGCATGCTCTCAATCAACTTCTGGATCAAATCCTGACTGATAGCTGTCCATTCTTGCATAAGCAATGCTTGCATTTTGCCAGAATTTGTTGGTTTTTGTTTGTCCACCCGTCTCTTGATGATTGCCCACAGGTTCTCAATCGGATTAAGATCTGGGGAGTTTCCAGGCCATGGACCCAAAATCTCTATGTTTTGTTCCATGAGCCATTTAGTGATCACCTTTGCTTTATGGCAAGGTGCTCCATCATGCTGGAAAAGGCATTGTTCGGCGCCAAACTGCTCTTGGACAGTTGGGAGAAGTTGCTCTTGGAGGACATTCTGGTACCATTCTTTATTCATGGCTGTGTTTTTAGGCAAGACTGTGAGTGAGCCGATTCCCTTGGCTGAGAAGCAACCCCACACATGAATCGTTTCAGGATGCTTAACAGTTGGTATGAGACAAGACTGGTGGTAGTGCTCACCTGTTCTTCTCCTAATAAGCTGTTTTCCAGATGTCCCAAACAATCGAAAAGGGTATTCATCTGAGAAAATGTCTTTACCCCAGTCCTCAGCAGTCCACTCCCTGTACCTTTTGCAGAATATCAGTCGGTCCCTGATGTTTTTTCTGGAGAGAAGTGGCTTCTTTTCTGCCCTCCTTGAAACCAGGCTTTGCTCAAAGAGTCTCCGCCTCACAGTGCGTGCAGAAGCACTCACACCAGCCTGCTGCCATTGCTGAGCTAGCTCGGCACTGCTGGTAGTCCGATCCCACAGCTGAAACAGTTTTAAGATACGGTCCTGGCGTTTGCTGGTCCTTCTTGGGCGCCCTGGAGCCTTTTTGGCAACAATGGAAGCTCTCTCCTTGAAGTTCTTGATGATGCGATAGCTTTTTGAGTGAGGTGCAATCTTTGTAGCTGCGATACTCTTCCCTGTTAGGCCATTTTTGTGCAGAATAATGATGGCTGCATGTGTTTCTTTAGAGATAACCATGGTTAACTGAAGAGAAACAATGATACCAAGCACCAGCCTCCTTTTAAAGTGTCCAGTGGTGTTATTCTTACTTAATCATGACTGATTGATCGCCAGCCCTGTCCTCATCAACACCCACACCTGTGTTAATGGAACAATCACTAAAACAATGTCAGCTGCTCCTTTTAATTGCTTGAATTGCCGCATCCATTAGATGTGACAGTCCCGGGACTCTACCCGGCTCATCCCAAATTGCCCTGGTGCGGTGGCAATCGGGGTAATAAGGAGTAATAAGCAGCAGCCATAGAGTTCGGGTTGAACTAGATGGACTAAGGCGGGCTTTGCACACTAAGACATCGCAGTCCGAATGCTGCGATGCCGAGTGCGATAGTGCCCGCCCCCGTCGCAGCAGCGATATGTGGTGATAGCTGGCGTAGCGAAAGTTATCGCTACGCCAGCTTCACACACACACTCACCTGCCGTGCGACGTCCCTGTTGCCGGCGACCCGCCTCCTTGTTAAGGGGGCGGGTCGTGCGGCGTCACTGCGACGTCACACGGCAGCCGGCCAATCAGAGCGGAGGGGCGGAGATGAGCAGGATGTAAACATCCTGCCCACCTCCTTCCTTCCGCATATCCTACGGAAGCCGCAGTGAGGCCGGTAGGAGACGTTCCTCGCTCCTGCGACTTCACACACAGCGATGTGTGCTGCCGCAGGAGCGAGGAACAACATCGGACCGTCGCGTCAGCGTAATCATGGATTACGCCGACGCTGCACCGATGATACGATTACGACGCTTTTGCGCTGGTTAATCGTATCATCCAGCCTTTACACACTGCGATGTCGCATGCGATGCCGGAAGTGCGTCATTTTCAATTTGACCCCACCGACATCGCACCTGCGATGTCGCAGTGTGCAAAGTGCCCCTTAGAGTCTCCCTTCAACCTTAAAAAACTATGATACTATGATACTATGATTAAGAGGATACATAACAGTCAATTGCTGCTAATTAAATTCCCTTGATGAATTGTTTATCAGTGACTGTGACAACTTTATAAAAACAGAAGTTTGGGCAGTTTTCTGGTCTGTAAGAGTGGAAGTTTTGGAAGTTTGCTGGTCCTGTGCACTTTGCAGTCATTAAGTCAACCTTGACAAGTTGCAATGGCCAGATCTCAACCCAAATGAAATGCTTTTGTGGGGATTGTGAGAATTCTGTCCATAAAAAAATACCCATAAAACTCAATGAACGTAAGCAACATTGTAAAGAAGGGTGAGACTAAATTGGTCTTGCATTTGTTCAATAATTTGTCATGTCTTGTTGCTCATCTGAGGTTGCATTTACTGAAGTTTAAGACTGTCTAAAGACTAAAGTTTTTGTACAAAACCATAAATTTCACAGAAAGTGTACTTAGTTTTTCTTATGAATGCTTAACAGCACAATAACTAAATCACTAACACCACATAAAGCTGAAAACTGAAGGCAATGTTTTTTTTCACAGTGTAAATTTCTAAACTGTTAATCGCTTTGTGTTTCTACAAATAATTAATTTTAGATTAATTAATAAAATTAAGAAATGTTCTAAATAGTCTTCATTCGAAATGTTAAACAGTTTTGTGTATACAACTGCTTCATTGTTACTGAAAACACTCCATGAGCCTGAATCATTATTGCACGTGTCCTTTTTTGTTTTTGGTGTTTTGTCGCATTTTTCATTTGTGTGTGACGCCCTGGCCTATCAGGTCGTCACAGGGTATTGTGCAATCTGCCCTTCAGCACAGTATCCAACCTCCTTGGTTATGAGTCCCGGTCCTTTGGTGTAGCTAACAACTGAGCCAATCAAAATCCTGGGAAAACACTTCACACCATACCCACCAGACACACCATTGGGGGGCCTGAAGGGAATAGGGCCGCCCAATTGGGGAGTTGGTAAGGGGAGGTGGAGAGTGTAAAAAATGAGGAGAGTGTGTGTCGTGACTCTTGAGAGCAGAGGTCCCGGAGGAGAGCTCCTGAGTCCTGGGTGGCAGACGTAGGTCTGGGCCCGTCAGGAGCTGGAACCCCGGTCGCAGGGGATAGTGTCAAGGGGCATGGACTGCCGAGGAGGGCAGCCGGCGGCTTTGAGCTATCACCGGGCAGGGGCCAGGGCACGACGGAGTACGTGGACCCTAGGCCGGAAAGTAGCTTCACGTGCTCCGGTAATTTACCCGACGGGGGTGAAGACTTCAAGCGTCATCCCCATCCCGCTCCAAAATCGGGGTACTAGTGCACCGATGGGATAGGATTTTCCCACTACAGTCCAAAGAAATCCTACACGTGAACCCTGAGAGAAAGCTCACTCCGTTAGCCACACGGGTGAGCGGAACCCGAAGAGTTTTATACCCACGGGTCCAACAGAGACAAAGGTGCCAAGGACAGGGCTGCAGGCTAACAGTAACACCAAGGGCACGGACCCCAGCGTGCTCCCTACAAGCTTCAGTGATGCTGTAATACTACTGTATGTTCTGAGGATTTCGATTGCGTTAGGGCAATGACAACAGAGACGAGTTCTTGGTACAAGATGTTATATAATATGTCACCACGGTAGATACACAACGGGAATAAACACAGTAAAACAACACACAAAACGGAGCGAAGGGGATTCCCGGGGCCACGCACCGGACTCCCCCAGGGAGACCACCAGAGCGAACCCCTGTACAGGGACTGTCCGGCAATCAACCCCGGAAGGCCTAAATGTGCGGCAGCCGGTACACAAGGGGCAAGTGGTATAGTCCAGGAGTGTCCGTACGGGATGATTGTCCAGAGTGGTTACGAACCGGGCAGAGTGCTGATCAAAGACGGCAGACGGAGTCCGGGCACAGCTTGAAGAAAACCGGGTATGGTCCAGAGTCGGTCGGTAGAGTTTCAGGAGAATCCAAGGCAATCAGGAAGTAGAAACAGCAAAGCAGGAGCACACAGCAAGCAGTATACTCAGGCACTGGACTGGGCTGAGAGGCGGCCTTTTAAGCAGCTGGACAGGAAGTAGGGCAACAGAACCTTAAACTCCATGTTAACTGAGGGCAAGCTCATTCAAAAGAGAACTGGAAAACCTGGAAACCTGACAGATGCTCAGAATTCTGGTTTACAAGCTGTCGGTGTTGTTATTCCTGGACTGAGTGAGTACACTGGAAACTCCTGTTCTTACCCCCAATGACACCCATACACCCTCTATCCAACGGACCCTGGGACACAAAACACACTACCCACAGAGGGGTTAAACACCAAGCTGCCACACACCACCGTCACCGGGCTCCCCAACAGCAGTGGTGGTCCCTTACCTGACCACGCATTGTGGGTGGCGTCACAAACTTTCTAGTGCCCCTGTATATAGCCCCCTTACATCGAGAGGCGGCACGACCCCCGGGTCCGGAGATCCCTCGAGTCACTGCGGATGCGGATCCGAGCAGCTCGGCTGCTGGCACGGGGGCATCACATGTGCATTATTCCTTTTTTTAATTCACACCTAATTACTTCTATTTGATATGTGTTCACTTGGGTTTTTCTGTATGTTAATCACTGTAAGCGGGGTTTGGAGTATCAACATGGTTTCAACTGATATTTCACAGTATATAATTACAGAGTTAATTTGTTAAAGGTAGTACCGGTATTCACAGTAGGTACAAAAAACTCTTAACACCAATAATCTTTATTAGAAATACGGTTTTGACTGATCCATCAATTGCTACAATATTTGCATAAACATACTCCATTTCCTACCTTGTAGTGATTTTATGTACATCTGGGTTTTTTTGTGCTAATTAGGCGTGATTTTAACCAAACCAGGAGTCATTTTGCTTTAAAAAGTAAAAAAAAAGGCTATAGACAAGAGTAAAAAGCCTTTTTGATTTTACACAAAATTCCTGAAACATGTGCCAAGAAATAGTACAAACAAAAAAAAGTGCCTACAAAAATGTAAAAGAGGAATCGGGCCCCATGTGCAATAAGTATTTATTATGTCCCTTTTGCCTACAAACCTAATCATGGACACTGGAGAGGTGTCAGTGGTCAGAGCAGGTTAGTTTTAGGATTTGTTCACACAATGGGATCTTGCTATATTTTTTGCAGTGATCTTTCCAAAATTCCACAAAGAAAAAACATTAGCTGGTGAGTTTTTCCAAAATCATCTCAAAAGTTCAGCGTTTTTATGCAAGATCTGAAAATTGTTGCTAAAACACAGTAGGATTGTATTGCATGAACAAATATTAAAGAGGTTGTTCACTACTTTAAAATTGATGGCCAATCCTTAGGGGTACTTTGCACACTACGACATCGCAAGCCGATGCTTGCGATGCCGAGCGCGATAGTCCCCGCCCCCGTCGCAGCTGCGATATCTTGTGATTGCTGCCGTAGCGAACATTATCGCTACGGCAGCTTCACATGCACTCACCTGCCCTGCGACGTCGCTCTGGCCGGCAACCCGCCTTCTTCCTAAGGGGGCGGGTCGTGCGGTGTCACAGCGACGTCACATGGCAGGCGGCCAATAGAAACGGAGGGGCGGAGATGAGCGGGACGTAAATATCCCGCCCACCTCCTTCCTTCTGCATAGCCGGCGTGAGCCGCAGTGACACAGGTAAGCTGATGTTCCTCGCTCCTGCCGCTTCATACACAGCGATGTGTGCTGCTGCTGGGAAACGAGGAACAACATCGTACCGTCGCTGCAGCGAAATTTTGAAAATGTCGGACAAATCGTATCAAAAAGGATTTACACACTACGACATCGACAGCGACGCCGGATGTGCGTCACTTTCGATTTGACCCCACCGACATCGCAGCTGCGATGTCGTAGTGTGCAAAGTACCCCTTAGGATATATCATCAATGTCTGGCCTGACACCCGGAACCCCCTCCTGATCAGCTATCTCTGGTGCCAGCAATGGTAGCAGGTGGCCAGGAATGCTCAGTTCCAGTGCTGCCCCATCAGCTGATAGTTTCTGTGGCCAAGAAATACACATCTGCCTCCTATTCAAATCAAAAGGAGGCGGATGTGCAGCACCTGGCCACAGCAACTATCAGAAGACAGGGTAGTTCCAGAACTGAGCATTTCCAGCAGTCGGTGACTATAACAGCTGATCACTGGGTGTTTGACCTCAGCAAATCAGACATTGATGGCCTATCCTAATCTAATTAATTCCTTCACGATATATGACATACATTTGCGTCATATGTTGTGTCTCTGATGTTGGTGAGGGCTCACACACTGAGACTGCGTCTCTGCAATTTTTCAGCCATCGTCTACCTCTAACAGCCACAGGTGGAGCAGAGATCCGCCCATGGCTGTTAACATATTAAATACTGCTGTCAATCTCCAACAGTGGCATAGGGGCTTACCAATGGGTTGCCATGACAGCCAGGGGCCTGCTGTGAAAGTCAGCATTTAGGTGGCATTCATAGGAGATTTTTGGTATACATAGCAATGCTGATGCACTGCTATATATAGTACAAGCATGAGATGACTGAAAATTCAAATCCTCTAAGGGGACTAACAAATACAGTAAAAAGTGGAAAAAATATTTTTAAAAATATGTAAAACTTCAAATTAACCCTATTTTGCTTCATTTAAAATAAAGAAAATTTAAAAAGTTAAATATGTACATATTCTGTATCACTGCATTTGTAAAAGTAAAATCTATAAAAAGATAATATAAATTATTCCGATCGGTAAACAATAAAAACACCAGAATTATGTTTTTTTGGCCACAATAAAATGCAAATAACATGGCAGCTCAGGACGCAAAAACCAAGACATCTCACAGTGTTATATCTTGAAAACTATAAATGCGGTGGGTGTCGGAAAATGGCAAGACAAGCAAACTTTTTTTTTTTCTTTTTTACAAATTTCCAATTTTTTTTCAGCACTTAAATAAAAAAAACCCAAATATATATACATGTTTAATATCTATGTCATCATACTGACCTGGAGACTCATATTGCCAGGTGAGTTTTAAGATTTAGCACATTTTATCTTGCACTCATAAGGCTATTTGGACTGGACAATAAAAAGGTTGAGGTATGTGCACACGATCGGGACTCGCTGCGTCCTGGACGCAGTGGGTTCTGACCTGCGGGGCCCCGAGTCTCCTCCACAGGAGACCGCAGATGCTCATGCCCAGGGCTTGAGCAGGTGCAGTCTCTCGCTGTGTTCTGTCTGTGGAGAACACTTTTGTCTCCACAGCAAAGAATTTACATGTTGCGTCTCGGGAAACCGCACCGCAGGTCAATTTTGGCTGCGGGAAAACAAGCACAGTGAGCACGGGATTTCTAGAAAACACACTGCGTCCAAAACGCTGTGAACCTTGATCATGGCCACGAAGCTTTAGGGTTCTTAGAAGAATGGGAGGAAAAGACGAAAACATAGAAAGGGAAAATATCCCGGTCATAATATAGCATGTCATCTGCGAGTGCAAACTATCTGAGGATGAGAAATATTTGTAACTTATATGTCTCCATACTATTTCTATTATTGCTGACAGCACATGCTCTATTTACATGAAGGAATACACTGCCCACCAATAAGGACATATATAAGATTATCTCAACACAGGAACAATTTATTTTAAATACATCCAATTGTATAAATTATTATTATTCAAAGATCTATTGAATAAAATTAAAGTTGTTTGTGAGAAAACTCCTTTAGAGGTTACAGACAATGACAGTATGGTTCACAGAAAATGCCCACTGAGCGCTGAACTAGCAGGACCACAACCAATGTGACAAAGGCATAGACATTTTTCTTCAACCACGTAATGTTTTTCATTTCATTTTAGAGACAGGGTTACCCAGACTTAGTAAATGTGCTCATACTGAAGTTCTCTGCTCCTTGCAGTCATGTAATTTGGCAGGAATGTCTAATCTACCCCTTGAACACTTTTTTGTAGCCAATAATGGAATTCAGATATAAATATTACACTTTTTTACATTTGAGTAGATGTTCTGCAGTTATGTTTCCTTTACAAATGGAAATACGGTAGTTTTTTTTCCACAAAAAAATACAAGATTTCTGACCATGTAGTGGAGTCAACACCAAAATATTGCTGGGAATGTCTACTGTGCCTTGACACACATTTATATACTTAACTCTAACCCATCCCTCTGGAAGCCTGGCTTAACAGGAATTCTGGATCTCTGCAAGAATGAAAATATGATTGCGTCTGAAGAGCTGGACAGCAGCCCAAGCCACAGCTGTGCAGCGTTATGTTTCCTCTGCACAAAATGACATTTCTCTGTGGTTATCTCATTCAGATGTGAAATAATAATCTCTTTATTAGAAGAGAATGTCTGATGGCTTCAAATATTCCACCCTGTAGCTCATAACTTAAAGGAAACCTCCAGTCAAAAATAACAATTCTATTGCTACATGTCTTAAGGCCCCGTTACACGCAACGACATCGCTAACGAGATGTCGTTGGGGTCTCGGAATTCGAGACGCACATCCGGCCTCGCTAGCGACATCGTTGCGTGTGACACGTACGAGCGACCGCTAACGATGCAAAATACTCACCAAATCGTTGATTGTTGACACGTCGTCCATTTCCCAAATGTCATTGCTCGTGCAGGACGCAGATTGTTCATCATTCCTGAGGCAGCACACATCGCTACGTGTGACACCCCAGGAACAACGGACAACACCGTACCTGCGTCCTCCGGCAATGAGGTGGGCGTGACTTCCATGCAGCTGCTCTCCGCCCCTCCGCTTCTATTGGACATCTGCCGTGTGACGTCATTGTGACACCTCACGAACCGCCCCCTTAGAAAAGAGGCTATTCGCCGGTCGGCGAACAGCCTCTTTTCTATTTTCTAAGCAGGTGGTTCATGTGGCGTCACAGCGACGTCGCTAGGAAGGTAAGTCCGTGTGACGGGTATTAGCGATATTGTGCGCCACGGGCAGCGATTTGCCCGTGATGCACAAACGACGGGGGCGGGCTGCGTGTAAAGCGCCCTTTAATGTGTTCTGTTTGTTTTGCATTACAGCAATTTACAGCTTTACACCAATGATGCATTTTACCCAGATTGCACATGTGTCAGTTGTATTTCAGTACATGTACATTATAGGGAATCTGTCACCAGGTTTTTAACACCTAAGCCGAGAGCAGCATAATGTAGAGACAGAGACCCTGACTCCGTTGATGTATCACTTACTGGGCTACTTAGTGTAGTTTTAATAAAATCACAGTTTGATCAGCAGGAGATTATCATTAGAGGACTACTTGGAATGCTGCCAGGTAGTCCAGCATATGAGCTCTGTATAACCCTGCCCCCACCACTGCTTGGAAACTTTCTGTGCATAGGGTATATGGGCAGAAAACTGCCAATAAGTGGTGTGGATAGGGGTATAGAGATCCATACCCCAAATAACTGCCAGACCTGCAGCAAAGAAACTAGTGATTTTATCAAAATGACACCAAGTAGACCAGGAAATGGAATTGGGGTCTCTGTCTCTATATTATGCTGCTCTCAGATGCGGTAGCAAAAACGGGGTGACAGATTCCCTTTTATGGCTAGAACTATACAGTAACTAATCAGACAACTGCAATCATGAAAAAAATGATCAAAAACATTTATGCAATTTCTCAGCAACCTGTTGTCGTGTAACCGTTTAACAGCTGTAATTTGGCTATAAACAGCACAAAATGGCCAAATTGCAGACACATCACATATGAATTGCAATTTTCTTGTCACAAAACATACAGTCATGGCCATAAATGTTGGCACCCTTGAAATTGTTCCAGAAAATGATGTATTTCTGCCAGAAATGTATTGCAATTACTCATCTTTTGTCATACACATGATTATTTTCTTTGTGTGTATTTGAAAAACAGAAAAAAATCTGAGAAAAAAGGCAAATTGGACATAATTTCTCACAAAACCCCGAGAATGGACCAGACAAATTTGTTTGCATCTTTCCAAACTTGTGGGTAAACAACTTTGTTTCAAACACCTTCAAACTCAAATGTGGAAAGTGACAGGTGCGGACAATATAACAATCACACCAGAAACCTGATAAAAATGGAAGAAGTTGACTCAATCTTGGCATTTTGTGCCACACTAAGCATGGAGAACAGAAAGAGAAGAGAACTGTCTGTGGACTTGAGAACCAAAATTGTTAAAAAATATCAACAATCTCAAGGTTCCAAGTCCATCTCCAGAGATTTTGATGTTCCTGTGTCCACACTGTGCAATATAAACAAGAAGCTAACAACCCATGGCACTGTAGCTAATCTACTTGAACGAAGAAAATTGATGAAAGGTTCCAATGCAAGATAGTCCGGATGATGGATAAGCAGCCCCAATGAGGTTCCAAAGAAATTTAATCTGTCCTGCAGGCTCACGGTGCATCAATGTCAGTGTGAACTATCCGTCGACTTTTTGAATGAAATTAAATACTATTGCAGGAGACCCAAGATAACCCTACTGCTGGGACAGAGACATAAATAAGCTAGACTGCAGTTTTTCAAAATGTTAGTAAGTAAGCTAAAACCCTTCTGGGAAAGGACTATGTGCAAGCCAATTCACTATACTGTATGTGCAAAATATACAAAAAGTGCATCAGGAACATCAGAAAAGTATAATCAGTTTGTGATATGTGATAACTTGAATCACTATATATGTGCAAAAAGTGCATCAATAGCATCATAGAATTGTAACCAATCAGTTTGTGATATGTGCTAAACTGAATCACCGTACGTGCAAAAATATGCCAAAATGTGCATTGAAAGCATCAAAGAAATATAATCATGTAGCGCCCCTGAGACCCTCAGGGCACTACAGGGAACTACATCCTCTTGGGGATGCAGGACCTACCCCCTGGGACCTGGAGTACCAGTGCCGATTCCATCCAAACACAATATAAATCCTAGTTCTCCTGTCCACATTGAGCATAGTGGGTTAACCACGTAAGGGGATGGTCGCCATGGGAACGAGTCCCTGGGTATAGCCAGCCTGGTGGGAGAGGTCAGTGAGTCTGCGGTCAGAGAGGAGTCGAGAGTGGAGTAGAACACAGGAGAGGTGTGCGGACGTGTCTGAGCTGGGTCTGTGTAACGGTGACCTCGGGGGCACAGGAGAGAGGTCGCCAGTAAAGGGTACCGAGATACCGCTGTTTTAGACTGTTTGGCAAATACATGCCCGGTGAGGACACCTCCACGAACGTCACCAAACCAAATAATTCGGGGGCATCAGCAGTAAACTAGGATCGGGGTTCAGACACTTACCTCCCCGCAGGATTCGCACTGCCCGCCGTATGGAGAAGGAGACTGTACCCCAAAATGGACAGTCGGGGTTCCCAAACGCTTAACGCTACAGGGACTCAATCTACAGAGAGTGCCGGGGACAGAGCAACCTGGGTCACTACATTGACACTGGTCCTCCTAGGACCTGAACCAGCAACCCCTCGGTCCACAGTGAGTAGAGACTGTTAAAGACAACCTGGTGTGGTCTCCATTATAGTCCCACTACATCTCCCAGGCACAGCCCAACCTGAAGAGGGCCTACCATCACAGCTGCCACTACCATCTGCCCTGGGAGTACCTATGTTAAGCAGCGGCGGTTCTCCATCCCTAACCGCAACCTGCAGGTGGTGTCACATGACAAAAACTCTTATCTCCCCTGTAAATACCCCCAATTAACAAAAGGGCCCAGAGCACGGGACCGGGCAATGGCCACCAGAGTGACATTCCCATTTGTTACCACCCGGGACAGAGTACCCCCCATCTCTGGCTGCTACAATCATATTACAGTATATGTTGACACATATAAAATGGAATATTATTTAAGATATAAATGTGCGAAACAGCGATGTAGTCACAGGTGACTTGCTGTCACGGTTGGAGGATCCAGCGGTGGCCTCGAGTTACCTCAGTGACAGCTCAGCTGATCGCGCGGCTGTCTTCAGTTGCTGCGTGGAGGAGGTGACAGGAGCGGCGGTGTCTTCTGCAGCTCATGTCACCTCCATGTAGCAGAGCTGGATGCGACGCTAGACCTCCGTGGATTACACGGACATGGAGGGGTTTTTCGTGCTTAATAAAGTGGTGAACGAGGGTATTTGTTTGTGTTTTTTATTGCAAATAAAGGATTTTTTCGGGTGTGTGTGTTTATTTACTGTAACTTACAGATTACTCAAGGAAGGTATCTCGGGGAGACGCCTGCCATGATTAATCTAGGATTTAGTGGCAGCTATGGGTTGCTGCCATTAACTCCTTATTACCCCGATTGCCAACGCACCAGGGAAAATTGGGAAGAGCCGGGTACTGTCCCAGAACTGTCGCATATAATGTATGCGGCAATTCTGGGCGGCTGCTGACTGATATTGTTAGGCTGGGGGGCTCCCCATAACGTGGGGCTCCCCATCCTGAGAATACCAGCCTTCAGCCCTATGGCTTTATCTGGCTGGTATTAAAATTGTGAGGGACCCCACGCCGTTTTTTTTTAATTATTTATTTATATATTTTAAATTAAACGGATGTTTGTTGCGGGTCTAAGGCATAGTTATCACTTGCCAGGTATAAATAAGGGGACAAGACATTCCCATTAAGATTTATTCTAGATAATGGCTCTGTGGCAAACATAATCGACAAACAGTTTGCTTGCCCCTCAGGGTTAAAGGTGAACAAGTTATTTATTTTTGCCTTTGACTTGTCACCTCTCTCGCAAGGGGTCTTTATGGAGTATGTATAGGGTCTAAAACTTGGTATTGAGGTACTCCATTTGGAGAGTATCTCATATTATGTGCTCATAGATCTTCCTGCACAAACTGTGTTGGGCTTCCCTTGGTTCACTGGCTGGGTTATGGTTCTGAGGAGAGGATTTGGGCAGCAGCCTCTGATATGCAGGTGTCTGGTTAAGGCATTCCATTGTGGCGCCCTGGACTAGCCAGGTCGTCACAGGTACTACAACACACACCCCCACCCTGTGACAGGCACATCAGCCAGACACAAAATCCTTGTTGCCTCCCTCCAGGGGCTGATGTCCACACCAGGTGGGGTAAAGCCAGGCGGTTGGCCCCACCCACTGAGGAGTACACAGTCCTGGAGGCGGGAAAGGAAGTCAGATCAGTGAGTGAGGAATAGAGTTCAGTTAGGGAAGTGTTAGGAGAGGAGCAAACTGACCGTGTCCGGGTGTGTGGCCCAGGCACTAAGAGAAAGGTTGGCAGACGGTGGTGGCCATCTGCAGGAGAGGCAGATCAACGCGGAACCATAGGACCGGGGACGGGCGGTGGCCCGCCGGTACCGAACCGGGGAGCAAAGTGAAGCCAGCACACACAGGCAGGGCCTCCAGGCTTGGAGTCGCCATTAGAGGTCAAATCCGTCAGTGACCGGAACCCCAGGGGTTTCCTAACAGCCAAGACCCGATTGAAGGCAACCGTCCAACCAACAGAAGGAAATACAGCTACCGCCACAGCTAGAGTTCCGAGGGCCAGAGTCTGCGGGCAAAAGTGCTCCTCCGGCACATATATACGCTGGGGAGCGGGTTACCGGTGGGAATCCATCGGGACCGGACATACACAAAGGTGCAGGGAAAGGCACAGCAGCCGGCTGCAGGACCCGTTCATCCAGCCGTTTGGTTTACCAAAGACTTTGCGTACCTTTGTGGCTGAGTGAGTACTACCGTGCCGTCTGGCACCGCGCTGCGCAGGCCAAGCGACCCTGCACCCATCCAACCCTGCCTCCCCGTCATCTCACCGGGCCCCGGGACCACCAACCCCTACCCACGGAGGGGGAAAACAACATCCCAGCTGCTCCCTGCCATCGCTCCCGGGATCCCCGTCACCAGCAGCGGTGGTGCCCAACCTCACCACAACCCGTGGGTGGCGTCACGGACCAAATCCCCAAATCAAACTACCCCCTTTCACTCACGGGCGAGGAGCGCCGCTCGAGTCCCCGGATCCGGCCCCCCGCTCAAGCCACCAAGCAGCCATCGCATCAGCGCCGGACCCGAGCCTTAGCGAGCGCAGCGCAGTGGCATCCTTCCCCGCCCGCGACACCATCTCTGTCATAGGCTCCTCAAAGAGGAAGGGGTACTGTCACATGGCATTTGGGTCAAAACTTGCCGAGTATCATGGCGGTATCTGGTGCTGTTCACACCACAGACTCTGACACTCCACACTGTGGTTTTTCTGGGGCTTCTGAGTTGCCCAGGCAGGCTCAGTCGTCGACCAGCTGTGTGCTCATTAATGATCAGGCTGGCAGGGGTTAATGTCTTCAAGCCTGCTGGTTACCTCTAGGATCACATGGTGTGAGAAACCTATCACAGCTTCTCCCTGCCTTTTTATGATGGTGGAAACTGACTTCCTGTGTCGATTATAGCTTTAAGTGATACCGGTTCATGTGCGGTTGTGATCCAATTGGGGGTGAACTACTGAGTGCTGTTTCATGTACTGTTAGGTTGGCGTTCCAGGCCCTTTCACCATCAGAATTACCTCTTGGCTAAGGGAAATCTAGGGCCCCTTAGTTGAGGGCCAGTCTAGGAGCACTGGTCCCTGGTTATTCCCTTGTACTTCATGACAGGTACGTGGAACCCTCGCTGGCCGTTAAGGAAGCAAAAGGTATAAGTGGTCATCTGAGTCATCCAATTAGTTAGGGTTGTTTCCGTCTGCTCAGCTGGGACTTCTAGTCTGTACAAGAAACGTGCAGGTCAGGTGTAGTAGTGTTAAGTAAGACCATATATATATATATATATATATATATATATATATATATATATATATATATATATTTATTAAAAAATGTAGTGGATATTACTGGTGATAAGCAAACGAATATATTTGGCAGTATTCGCTACTCGCATGAATAATAAGGTATTTGGGATATTTGTGACTAGTCAAGTATTTTGATATTCACCTCTTGAGTTTCCAGTCCCTTCCGTACATGCTTGGTGCCTGATTTTCAGCACAAATAAATACAGGGAGCCAATCACAGTAATGCTGAGGATATCTTTGTTACTGGCATTACTTTGATTGGCAGGCGCAGTGAAAAAAAAAACATCTGAGAAGCTGAGAAGATCCAAGATTATTGGGCCATCCCCAGCCTAAAAATAGAAGCCTGCAGCCATCTCACAATTGACGCATCCATTAGATGCACCAATTGTGGCGCTTTACCCATCTTATCCCGATTGCCCTGGTTCAGTAGCAATCAGGGTAATATATGGGGTTGATGTCACCTGTAATTTGTAAAAAAATCACAGCTGCCATTAAGCCCTGGGTTGGTAATGGAGCGGTGTCTATGACACCATCCCCTATTACCAACCCTGTCAGTAAAAATAAAAAAAACACAAAAATCCTTTATTTAAAGTAAAAAAAACCACACCCTCTTTCACCAATTTATTAATCCCCAAAATACTCCCACATTTCCGATGTAATCCACACGACATCCCATGACAATTTCGGCTCTGCTACATCTGGAGGCCATGGTGAGCGGTGACATTAGATCATGTGACCGCTCACCTCGGCCTACAGGATACACTGAGAGAGGTGACCTCAGTTGAACTCAGTGTGTTATGAGCCGGAACCATGGAAGACCACCACAAATCATTGGCAAAAGGTGACAAGAGCATTGGCAACTAATCTGGCCGCCATCCCCTTACTAACCATCACAACTAGAAGTAGCCGAGGGGTGAACTAACATCCTGTGCACCGCGAACCCAGCCGGAGAACTAACTATCCTAAAGGTAGGAAAGATGAATAACTATCTGCCTCAGAAAATAGACAAGAATAGCAAGCCCCCCACATTCAAAGACTGCGGTGATATAGGAAAAACACAATACACAGGTAGATGACAGGATTAGCAAAATGTGAGGCCCCCGCTGACTAAAATAGGAAAGGACAGGAAAGGGGACTGATGGTGACCAGAGAAAAACCCTGCAAAATACCAACTTCCTGATAGTACAAAAAGGCCCTCAGATCGCTCGATCTGAACTCCGTCCTATACCAGGTGCCCTTATCATACCAATGAACAGAAAACAAGAATTATAACAAATTCAACAAGCCACAAACACATGGACCCAAAGGAGCTATACTCCACACAGAACTGCAGGGAGTTCCTCAACAATCCACTGAGGGGAAAATCCCTGGAAGGAAATAAACTGAAACCAACCACAACAAATGACAAACCCAGATAAGCAAATGAACCAGACAATAAATAAAGAGCAAGCACTTATCTGGAGTAGATGTGGTGTAAAGCAGGATTAAGCAGGCTGGAGATACAAAGAACTGACATCCGGCAACAGCCTGCAATCAGACCAGGACTTAAATAAGCAGAGAGTTAGCAAAGGAAACACCCACTGCACAACACACCTGGTCCAAGTCCAAACCATTCCTGGCCACCAGAGGGAGCCTTCCAGCAGCCAAAACATAACTAACATTCACAACATCAGTGCCAGACAGTCTGACTGTCTGTAACGGCGGCAGTGCAGTTCAGCAGTCTGCCACTGAGTTCATCTGAGCTCAGTTCTCACGGTACCCTCTGTGTGAACTAGACTGTTGCACTGTATGACATGGCGGTAGCAAAGTCCAGTAGCTGTGAGGCCCATAAACCTTAAAGGAAGCTCTTAGGGAGACTTTAAGATTCCTGGAGATCCCAGCTGTTGGAGCACCTGGAGGCTGTGAAATCTTGTAAGAGTACACAGCCAATAGATGTCTCAGCAGCTGGGAACTCCAGGAACCTTAAATGCCCCCTTAAAGGAGCCTTTAAGGGAGACTTTAAGGTTCTTGGAGTTCCCAGCTGCTGGGACATGTGGAGGCTTTGAACTCTTACCAGAGTTCACAGCCTCCAGGTGTCCCAACAGTTGGGAACTCTAGTAACCCTAAATTGTACCTTAAAGGCTTCTTTAAGGTTTCTGGGCCTCACAGTTACCAGACTGTTGTCCTATGCTACTGACATGTCATGCAGTCTGACACTCCGGCACTGAGTACACCTGAGGTCACTTCTGGTGGTTCTCATGGTACCCTCTGTATGAGCCGCCAGCTGTGACCTCAGATTAACTCAGTGCCAGACTGTCAGACTAGGCAACCACCATGATGCGCAGTTCGACAGTCCGGCACCGAGTTCACCTGAGGTCACAGCTGGTAGCTCACACAGAAGGTACCATGAGAACCACCAGAAGAGACCTCAGGTGAACACAGTGCCAGACTTTTGATAACCAGCCAAGATAAAGCACACAGCTGGGGGCTGCAGCCCACAGCTGTCTACTTTATCTGCGCTGGTTATCACAAATAAGTGGGGGACCACACGTCTTTGCGTCTCTCAGCCATAAATACATTTGAACAGTGTAGCGCAGCACTCAGGTCTGGGCTCCGACGTTCATCAGCGTGATGAGATCAGCACCTTGCTGACGTCATCACAGTGCTGCGGGCGCCACAGAGACACGTCGGGCAGTGGTGAGCACTCCATGGAGGAGTTGAAGATGAACTGTACTGAAAAAGGGGAGAACAATCGTGAAAGGGACACAGCTTTCTGAGAGGTAGTGGGGTGAGTACTTTATTCAGAGTGGGCAGTGTGTGTGTGTGTGTGTGTGGGGAGGATATTTTACAAAAGGGCACTGTGGGGGGGAAATATTTTGCAGATGCAGTGTGGGAGGGGTACATTAATGAGACTGGCAGCATGGGGGTATATTACTGAGAGTGGCAGCTGGGGGGATATTAAGGAGAGTGGCGTGGGGGGTATATTAATGAGAGTAGCAGTGTGGGGTATATTAAGGAGAGTAGCACTGTGAGGGGATGTTAAGGAGAGTGGCAGTGTCGAGGTTTATTAAGGAGAGGGGCAGTGTGGGGGTATATTATGGAGAGTAGCACTGTGGGGGTATATTAGGGAGAGTGTAAGTGTGGGGGTATATTAAGGAGAGTGTCACTGTGGGGGTATATTAAGGAGAGTGGCAGTGTGGGGATATATTAAGGAGGGTGGCAGTGTGGGGGTATAGTAAGGAGAGCAGCAGTGTGGGGGTATATTAAGGAGAGCGACAGCATGAGGGTATATTAATTAGAGTGGCAGCATGGGGGTATATTAAGGACATTGGCAGTGTGGGTATATTAAGCAGCATGGGGGTATATTAAAGAGAGTGGCAGCGTGGGGTGTATATTAAGGAGAGTGGCAGCGTGGGGGTATATTAAGGAGAGTGGCAGCGTGGGGGTATATTAAAGAGAGGGGCAGCATGGGGGGTATATTAAGGAGTTGCAGCGTGGAACCAAAAACTGTTGCCGCGAGGAGGTGCAGCATGCGATCCAAAAACTGCCACTGCGAGGAGGTGCAGCATGCGATCCAAAAACTGCCGCTGCGAGGAGTGCAGCGTGCCTTTTAGAGATCATTTCATCTTCAACTTGTTTAACTGTTCCCATTAATAATTTTGACCATTGGTGTCCAAACTTTTACATGCCACTGTATATTCTTATATAGTTTATAACTTATATATTGTGTATCCCTTTTAGAGATCATTTCATTTTCAAGTTGTTTAACTGTTCTCAATAATAATTTTGACCAGGGGTGTCCAAACTTTTACATGCCACTGTATATTCTCATACATAGGGGCAGTATTATAGTAGTTATATTCTTGTGCATAGGGGCAGTAATATATTAGTTATATTCTTGTGCATAGGGGCAGTAATACAGTAACTTACTGTATATTCTTGTACATAGGGGGGCAGTATTATAGTAGTTATATTCTTGTACATAGAAGCAGTATTATAGCAGTTACATGTTTATACATAGGGGCAGTATTATAGTAGTTATATTCTTGTGCATAGGGGCAGTAATATAATAGTTATATTCTTGTACATAGGAGCAGTATGATAGCAGTTATATGCTTGCACATAGGGGCAGTATTATAGTAGTTATATTCTTGTACATAGGAGCAGTATTATAGTATTTATATTCTTGTACATAGGTGGCAGTATTCTAGTAGTTATATTCTTGTACATAGGGGCAGTATTATAGTAGATATATTCTTGTACATAGGGGCAGTATATTTGTATATGGGGAGCAGTATTATTTTAATTATTGTCTCGTGCACTTATGCAGTAAAACAGAAGAAGTGTTTTGACTGCCCTATGACGGCAGCCATAATGTCACCATTAATATTGCCAGTGTCCCACCCCCCGGAACCTCGCTCGCTGAGTAAATAATGGAGCTCGCTAAGTAAATAATGAAGCTCGCTGAGTAAATAATGGAGCCTCACTAACTAAATAATGGAGCCTCGCTAAGTAAATAATGGAGCCTCGCTGAGTAAATAATGGAGCCTCGCTAAGTAAATAATGGAACCTCGCTGAGTAAATAATGGAACCTCGCTAAGTAAATAATGGAGCCTCACTGAGTAAATAATGGCGCCTCGCTGAGTAAATAATGGAGCCTCGCTAAGTAAATAATGGAGCCTCGCTCGCTGACTAAATAAAGGGGCCACACCCACTTACTATGTCATCATATTATTCGGTCACAGTAGTCAGAGACTATAAAAAGCCATGCGGCTATCATTTATCCTCATACTCCTGGACCGGACCGCTGAAGAACAAAGCTCCACCTGTCACCATGCCATCTAGAATGTAGAATGAATGCAGTGGACGTCGGCGGCGACGCAGAGCCAGGAGGACCCCCATAAAACGCCACCCCGGCCGTAGGACAGGTAAATATCTATGTACATGCTTGCCTGTGGACAGAATGTGTAGTAATGATGGCTTCTTCTTGTCTTAGTTCACAGGCGCAGAAGGCACCATCACAGACGGTTAAGAGGTCTCCACACAGCGACGCCGCGTCTCAAGACTTCAGCAAACCCTGGGTGAATCCAAAAGACTTCTGAAGACTCCACCAAAACCGTAATGAATCCAAAATATTGCTTGAAGGCTTTACAAAACCTGGGCTGAGTCCAAAATACTTACTGAAGGGTTCACCAAACCTGTGCTGAGTCCAAAAGACGCTGGATGCCGCTGGAGATATCTGTTAATAAACCTAAGGCGCAAAAACTCTTCTGTTCTGGTTGGTTTTTTTAGTAAAACGACGCAATCTTTATGTGTTTTATCTAAGCTGGGGTCTTAAAGGGGGCAGGGTTCTTCTTGTAGACATGTGGGATCTTAAAGGGGGCCGGGGTTCTTCTTGCAGGCATGTGTTCCTGCATAGAGACCACACTGATCAGCTACAGGACACCACACATCAGAGGATATGGCCGGCATCAAGCTCCTATCGATCCAGGGTCTATAATCAGCTCATATCTGTAAATATAAAATGACAAATATTGTCATTGTTAAACTTTTTATTAAAAAAAAAAAATCTTCACAAAGTTGGATGGAAATATATGATTAGTGATGGGTGGGACCTCAAACACCCGGAATCAGTGCATCCAACAGGGTTTGGAAAAAAAAATAATTAAAGTAAGAATTATAATAAAAACATCACATTCAAAAATAAGTGAATCCAACCAGGTTTTAAAAAAACAAAACAAAAAACAAACAACCCAAGAAACAAAATACAATTATAGAGAATAAACAGAAAATAAAACAAAAACCTCACGTGCACAAATATCCTGGATCAGTGAATGCAACCCGGGTTTTAGGCTATGTGCGCACTTTGCGTCGAGGTACTTGTGCATCCTCTGGCAGAAATTGCCTTTTGCTACCTTGGTCCTTTCTTGCTAAACGTCAAAAAAACGCATCCAATTTCTTTGCGTTTTTCCAGCGTTTCCTGTGCGTTTTAATAGTGTTTTGATTGTTTATAACCTGCGTTTTTGTGGCTTTTTTGAGGTTGCATTTTACATAGATTGTCAGGCTAAAATAAAGCTTCCAATGTTAAAAAAAAAATAAAAATAATATATAAATAGACATCTACTGATGTCTTTTCCTACTAGGCTAAAATCATCAGATTCAGTAGTTAAGTCCAAATTCCAGCTACAATGTCAACTCCAAATGCTACATTGAGGTTAAGAAGGACGCAGGGACATAGTTTGTTTTTGATATTAATGTTATTAAACCGATGGCGTAGACAACAGGTATTTTCAAGATTTATTTTGGCTTTAATATTTAAATTTTGTTTATTAAATGGCATAAAACCCCTAAAAATGTTAAAAAATGTTTTGCTTTCATTTCTCCAGCAACAACAAATAAGTAGAATGTGGGTACACCCACTGTTACAGGACCGGGACCACAAAGGCCATTTTGCATCATTATACAGTGATTTAAGAAAGTAAGGTTTTTTAACCCCTTCAGTCCCGGGGCACTTTCCGTTTTTGCATTTTTGTTTTTTGCTCCCCTTCTTCCGAGAGCCGTAACTTTTTTATTTTTCCGTCAATCTTTCCATATCTTGTTTTTTGCAGGACAAGTTGTACTTTTAAATGAAACTATAAGTTTTACCATATGGTGTACTGGAAAACAGCAAAAAAATTCCAAGTGGGGAAAAACTGCAAAAAAAGTGTGATGGCACAATAGTTTTTGGGATGTTTTATTCACGGTGTTCACTATATGGTAAAATTGATGTATGGGTATGATGCCTGAGGTCGGTGCGAGTTTGTAGACACCAAACATGTATAGGTTTACTTGTATCTAAGGGGTTAAAAAAAATTCAGAAGTTTGTCCAATAAAAGTGGCGTACGTTTTGCGCCATTTTCCGAAACCCGTAGTGTTTTCATTTTTTGGGATCTATGGCTCAGTGATGACTTATTTTTTGTGTCTCGAGCTGACGTTTCTAATGGTACCATTTTTGCGCAGATGCTATGTTTTGATCGCCTGTTATTGCATTTTGCGTAAAACTTGCAGCGACCAAAAAACATAATTTTGGCGTTTGAAATTTTTTTTCCACTACGCCGTTTACCAATCAGATTAATTGATTTTATATTTTGATAAATCGGGCATTTCTGAATGCGGCGATACCAAATATGTGTATATTTATTTTTGTTTTAACCCTTTAATTTTCAATGGGGGGTAAGGGGGGTGATTTGAACTTTTAGGTTTTTTGTTTTTTTATTTTTTAAAACTTTTTTTTTACTTTTTTTTTTTATTTTACTAGTCCCCCTAGGGGGCTGTAGCGATCAGCAATCCGATCGCTATTATCTATCTGCTGATCACAGCTATACAGCTGTAAACAGCAGATTCAGTCACTTTTGTTTTCACCCTGCTCCCGGCCGGGTGAAAACGAAAGTAAAACGTCATAGCTGCAGGCGTCATCACATGACCCTGTGCTACGATGGCAACCCCCGAAAGTCACGTGATCACTCACGTGACTTCCGGTGGGGGCGGCGGTAAGTAAAAAACATGGCCGCGCGCATATATATCTCGCTGCCAGACTTTGGCAGCGAGATGTAAGGGGTTAATGTTACAAGTGGAATGCGATTCCTCTCGGAACATGTAGGCACACATGTCAGCTGTTGATAACAGCTGATATGTGCGCCGATCCCCGCCGCCTTCCCGCGGCAGGGGGCGGGGCTTACGGGACACGCTCCATGACGGATATATCCGTCCATGGTCGTGAAGGGGTTAAAAAAAAGTTTTTATTTAAATTAATTACATTTTTATTTAATTAAAAAGAACAAAATATTTTTAAAAAAATAAGATAACATTTATCCACTAAAATTAAAAAAATAAATAAATTTATTACAAATTGACAGGTATGATGAAAAATGTATCACATTTTGTCGCTTATTATGGCGTTTGATGATCTATTAAGTAAGGGAAAATATAACTCATGCAGACACATATATGCATCAAGCAATCTCTGCTGAAGAGAGACTTCTCACGTTGAGGTATGAAAATAATTTTTCTGGAATTTGTTTTATATTTCTTAAAATCATCTTTTAAAATATTTTTAAATTGAAAATATGATTTTGTGAAATATAAACAATTAAAAAAGTTGAAAACAATAACTTAACAAACAATCAATATTACGAAATCTATTGATATTTAATTGTCAAATTATAGGTTTCTGGCCACAGGAGAAAGTTACACTTCGCTACATCTGCAATTCAGGCTGGGGAAATCTACTATTTCTGAAATAATCCAGGAAACATGTCCAGTCATTTGGCAAAAACTACAACCCATTTTGATGCCTACACCAACTGAGGATATTTGGAAGAAGGTGGCTGCAGAATTTGAATCTGTTGCTAATTTCCCCAATTGTATAGGGGCAGTAGATGGAAAACATATCCGAATTCTTCATTAACCAAGGTCTGGTTCTTGTTTCTTTAATTATAAAAAAAAATTCCGTTGTTTTAATGGAAGTGGCTGATGTTTAATATAATTTCATAACAATAGATGTTGGGGCATACGGTAGTACGGGAGATTCGAGAATATTGCAAAACTCACAAATTGGCTTTCAAATTTTAAGAAATTCTCACACAATACCACCACCAAAACCTTTACCAGGCACAATAAATCCAGTACCTTATGTTATGGTGTCTGATGAGGCGTTCCTACTTCTATCAAATCTAATGAGGCCATACCCACGCAGGGGATTGGATGCAAGACGTCGCATTTTTAACTATAGGTTAAGTCGCGCATGAAGATATGTGGAATGCTGTTTCGGAATTATGAGCAGCCAATGGAGAATTTTTCAAACAGCAATACAATTAAATATCCATACCGTAGATAATGTAACTAAAGCCTGTTGTGTGCTCCATAATTTTCTCCGACAATATCGAAACGAATTTATAGAAGAAAATCAGGCGCAAGGTTTTATGCCAGTTTTATCGGTAGCCAGGAGACCAATAAATTCAGGGATGAATGTGCGTGAAATATATACTGATTATTTTATGAGTATGGCTGGAACAATACCATGGCAATACTCAAGCGTGGGTGTTGATCCGCCACAAAACGTTTAATTATTACTTAACTAAAAAACCTATTTTTTTTGATGTAAAGAAAATAAAAACAAAAAACCTTTTTAAACATCAAGAGATGAAATTTATTTAACTACAGTCAAGACATTTTCATTTTTAAACAAAAAAATGTGACAATATAATCTTATAATGTCCTGAATATTTGTAACCAAGGCACATTATTTCATGTTTTTTAAAATTATATAGTAACAAACATAAAATATATGAAACCAATAATTTGTTAATTTGTTTAAACAAAGTCATATGTCATTGTTTAATTTTTTCACAAAATATTCTGAACAATGAAATAACAATGAGAAGCAAGAGTTATTTATCTTTTTCTTTTAAAAAAAAAAACAAAAAAAAATATTATTTAAATATGGTTAATTTATCACGAATCAGGGCTGTGAAAAAAGCTCTTGAGTAAAACATCCAGCCTGTGACTCATTTGGTCGTGATGAATTCTGTACATTTTGAGGGTACATTATATTTGATTGATGACCATAATCATGTATGTTTTGGTTTGAAAGGTATGATTTGTTTGTTTGAGGCACATATGTAGAATGGAAATCTTGGTATGGGATTCCGCGAGACATATTTTGGGTAATATTTGTATGTGGTTTTTTGTTGAATTTGTTTTGGGTTTTTTTTTGCCCCTCCTCCTCATAACATGTAATCAAGCCACAAATTGCTGTCATGCAGGAAGACTTTTTTTTGAGTTATTTAAATTCCTTATTCTACATGCCAAACTCATGGAGAAATTATCAAACTGATCCTCCTGTGTTGCTGATTTTAATATTTCAATTGTTTGATTAGTTAATTGATCCAGATCTAGAGATTTTTGGTTTGGGGTATTTTTTTTCTTATTTTTTGTTTTTTGATATGAATTTCTTTTGCCTACTTGACTTCCTGTTGTTGCCTCTGTTGCTTCACTGGTGTTTTGGAAATTGTCAGAATCATGGGTCTCAGTCTGCTGCGGGGCTTGGGTTGGAGGATCTGCATTGCCTTCAATATTATTTTCAGTATTAATTTCTGGTGGATCAGTGTTAATTTCGGGTTGTGGTAAAATATTTCCATCTGTCCTATAAATAAAATCATAATAAAATAATTAACAATAAAAACTATTTATATTTATTTTTTTATCGTATTTTAAACAATATAAAAAAAAAATCAAAATACTTACGGGCGCAAAACACGGCCACAACATAAATAAATAATAAATAAAATTTGGCTTGACCGGTGATGAACCACTCCTTGAGGATTCCAAACGTATTTTGTGAAAACGATCTTTTTTATGATAAACAAATCAGTAAATTAAAAATTGTCGTTTTTTTGCCGAACATTTAGTAATTTTACTAAGTTATTTATATTTTTCAATTTTTAATAAATAAAACAATTTAAAATTTTAAACATTGCCAATCTGATTTTGTAGTCCAAGATCAGCCTCATGCCATTGAGGGTACAATTCTTTACATACTGTTAGCCAGCTATCTGATCGCTTCAATTTCTGCATATACTCAGGCCATGTTGCATCCCAAATACATGGCATAGATTCAACCTGATTGGGTTAATTAAAATAAGTTTAACTCGTTTCTTACCTAAAGCAAAGGTTCAGGTGTGGCTACTTTACCATTTTTTTTTACGAAATGTATGTATTAAGATATTTTATAATTACATTTTTTCAATCATTTTCAGAGTTTATATCTCTCTCTCTATATATATCTCTATTTATCTTTCTCTTTAAATATATATATATGTGTGTGTGTGTGTGTGTGTGTATGTGTATATATATATATATATATATATATATATATATATATATATATATATATATATATATATATATTTTGACAAAACAAATAGAAAAAGATATAAATATATATACCAGCATACAGTGCCTACAACAAGTAGTATTCAACCCCCTGCAGATTTAGCAGGTTTACACATTCGGAATTAACTTGGCATTGTGACATTTGGACTGTAGATCAGCCTGGAAGTGTGAAATGCACTGCAGCAAAAAAGAATGTTATTTCTTTTTTTATTTTTTTTTTTTAAATTGTGAAAAGTTTATTCAGAGGGTCATTTATTATTCAACCCCTCAAACCACAAGAATTCTGTTTGGTTCCCCTAAAGTATTAAGAAGTATTTCAGGCACAAAGAACAATGAGCTTCACATGTTTGGATTAATTATCTCTTTTTCCAGCCTTTTCTGACTAATTAAGACCCTCCCCAAACTTGTGAACAGCACTCATACTTGGTCAACATGGGAAAGACAAAGGAGCATTCCAAGGCCATCAGAGACAAGATCGTGGAGGGTCACAAGGCTGGCAAGGGGTGCAAAACCCTTTCCAAGGAGTTGGGCCTACCTGTTGGGAGCATCATCCGGAAGTGGAAGGCTTATGGACAGCCTTTGACAGTTTCCACCCGTGCCGAGGCCAGGCCTGTCCGAAGAGTCAAGGCTAACCCAAGGACAACAAGGAAGGAGCTCCGGGAAGATCTCATGGCAGTGGGAACATTGGTTTCAGTCAATACCATAAGTAACGTACTCCACCGCAATGGTCTCCGTTCCAGATGAGCCCGTAAGGTACCTTTACTTTCAAAGCGTCATGTCAAGGCTCGTCTTCAGTTTGCCCATGATCACTTGGAAGACTCTGAGACAGACTGGTTCAAGGTTCTCTGGTCTGATGAGACCAAGATCGAGATCTTTGGTGCCAACCACACACGTGACGTTTGGAGACTGGATGGCACTGCATACGACCCCAAGAATACCATCCCTACAGTCAAGCATGGTGGTGGCAGCATCATGCTGTGGGGCTGTTTCTCAGCCAAGGGGCCTGGCCATCTGGTCCGCATCCATGGGAAGATGGATAGCACGGCCTACCTGGAGATTTTGGCCAAGAACCTCCGCTCCTCCATCAAGGATCTTAAGATGGGTCGTCATTTCATCTTCCAACAAGACAACGACCCAAAGCACACAGCCAAGAAAACCAAGGCCTGGTTCAAGAGGGAAAAAATCAAGGTGTTGCAGTGGCCTAGTCAGTCTCCTGACCTTAACCCAATTGAAAACTTGTGGAAGGAGCTCAAGATTAAAGTCCACATGAGACACCAAAAAAACCTAGATAACTTGGAGAAGATCTGCATGGAGGAGTGGGCCAAGATAACTCCAGAGACCTGTGCCGGCCTGATCAGGTCTTATAAAAGACGATTATTAGCTGTAATTGCAAACAAGGGTTATTCCACAAAATATTAAACCTAGGGGTTGAATAATAATTGACCCACACTTTTATGTTGAAAATTTATTAAAATTTAACTGAGCAACATAACTTGTTGGTTTGTAAGATTTATGCATCTGTTAATAAATCCTGCTCTTGTTCGAAGTTTGCAGGCTCTAACTTATTTGCATCTTATCAAAGCTGCTAAATCTGTTGAATACTACTTGTAGGCACTGTATATATATATATATATATATATATATATATATATATATATATATATATATAAATAATTATATGTGTATATATATGTAATATTATATGTGTAGACATATATATATATTAGTGTATATATATATATATACATATATATATATATATATATATAGATAGATAGATAGATAGATAAATGTTTTAAGCTAAATGGTAATTTTACCTTTAATTTTAAAACATTTTAAACAAGGAAGAAAAAGAAAAAACAAATATATAAAAGTTGAACATCGCTTAAAAACCATTAAGTCAAACAACATTATGACACAATTAGCGGAAAAACATAAATAATATGCATAATGGTTGATCTTTATAAATTATAGGTACATTCATAATAGCTCTCTATTGAGAAGTAATACCTAGTTTTTTTAACAACTAAAAACCACTCCTTTGAAATAACATATAAACATAAAGTAACTTGACATTATACTTTACACCACATATACTGTAGTTTAACTTAATTTATAATCAACCGTTTCAAAATAAAAATAATATTATAATCTTACCAATTTAATCAATTTGGGGACATTATTTTTAGACGCTTTTACCATGCCATTGTATGCCCAGCTGGTGTGAAACAGGTTACAAATGTGGATTTTTGAAATATCTACATCCTCAAGGCATTAGCTTCAATTTGGATGTGATGGAATTTGTGACGTTTGTGAGGTCACATCCTTCCCAAAACCGCTGCGTTTATGTAGAGAAAAACACTTTGAAAAAACATGAAATAAGCACGTGAAACGCATATTTATTTTAAAATACAGCGTTTCCACATTTCTCATTTACTTCAATGTTAGCAAAACGCTGCCAAAATGGCAAAAACAATTGACATGCTGCTTCTTTAAACGCTGAGTTTTTGACAAAATTTCTGCATTAAAAACGCTGCGTTTCAAAATGCATAGTGCGCACACAAAATCCCAATATCCCTTAAACTATGCTTGAAAATCAACACGCATGTATTTTTGCATTTAAACGCCGCTGTTGAAAACCCTGCGGAAACGCAAAAAAACGCAAAGTGCGCACATAGCCTTAAGAACACCACCAGTACACCACTGCGCAACCAGCTCTGTCCTCACCTATTGTACCATCACCCATCCCCTGTAGACTGTGAGCCCTCACGGGCAGGGTCCTCTCTCCTCCTATACCAGTCTGTTTTGTACTGTTAATTATTGTTGTACGTATACCCTCTTTCACTTGTAAAGCGCCATGGAATAAATGGCGCTATCATAATAAATAATAATAATAATAATAATAATAATAATAATAATAAAAAAAAACTAAAAAAAACAAAATACAAAGAAAATAAACAGAAAATTAAAAAATAATAAAATAAAAACATCACCTGGGATCAGTGAATGTAACTGGGTTTAAAAAACACAAACAAACAAAAAAAAACACAATCGAAGAAAATAAACAAAATTAAAAAAAAAAATAAAAACCTCACTCACATGCACAAATATCTGGGATGAGTGGATCCAACTGGGTTTAAAAAAAAAACAATAAAAAAAAACAAATAGAAAATTAAAAATAAAAAAACAGAGACCTCACGTGCACAAATATCCAAGATCAGTGGATCCAACCGGGTTTAAAGAAAAAAAAAACCTTCTAAACAAAATACAATCACAGAAAATAAACAGAAAATTTAAAAAATAATAAAATCATCATATGCAAAAATACCTGGGATCAGTGAATGCAACTGGGTTTAAAAAAAATCAAACAAAAAAAAAAAATCTCACAGTATATCCGGGATGATTGGATTCAACTGGGTTTAAAAAAAAACAACAAAAAAAAACAAATAGAAAATTTAAAATAAAAGAACAGAGACCTCACATGCACAAACATCCAAGATCAGTGAACCGGGTTTAAAAAAAAAAAACACAATCAAAGAGAATAGAAAATTATAATAAAATGAATAAAAACATCACATGCAAAAATACTCGGGATCAGTGAATTCAACTATGTTTAAAAAAAAAAAAACAAAACCACAAAAAACAAATAAAAGGCAATAAAAATAAATAAACTGAAAATTTAAAAAAAAAATCTCACATCCACAAATATCAGGGAACAGTGAATCCAGCCGGATTTAAAGAAAAAGAACAAAACCAAAAACATAATACAATCAAAGAAAATAAAATGAAAAACTCATGGTTTTTTTATGTACTTCATACCAACATTTAAAATAATATAGAAAAACGATGGAGGAAAAAAAAGTGAAATAGCCTTTTTTTTTTTCTTCCCAAAAAGTGTTGAAGTGTACATTTCCTTGTGTGATATATGTCTCATTGTAGATAACGGCAGCTCTTGTTTGGGCCTGGATTATTATATTTACATGTGAAAAATTATGATAATTGTGGTGTGTGTGGCAAAACCAGGGTGTCACAGAGGTCTGCATCCATCTTTTTGGTGCAGATCTCACTCTCCCTTGGGGAGTTTCCCACACCAATACACACCAGCCAATCAGGCCCCACTCGCCCCCTCCTCAGGAAAACGGGAGGGGGAGAGAGGAGCTTGGAGAGCAGAGTTTAGTTTTCAGTCTTTCTGCAGGAGGAGAGAGGGCTGGAAGCAGCCCTTGTGTGGGGCTAGGAGAAGTGGCAGGGAGGGCCTCAGGAATAGGTTAGCCGCTTCATGTGTACAGAGCAGACACAGACACCTGGCAGGAGAAAAACACCCGAATTACACACACGTGTATGGGACCCGTCCTCACAGCAGCCGTGGGCACCAGTTACCAGCAACTTGGTTAATTCTTGGACTCGTGTCAGTTATTGCCTTATACTGTGAGTACTCCTGCACCACCCGGTCCAAACAATGGACTGCACCCGTTACTCCCCAATCCATCACACCGGGGTCCCGGGACATAACATTCTACCCGTGGAGGGCAAATCACCACCTTGCTGCCCATTACCATCCCCGGGATCCTGTGACCGGCAGCGACGGTGCTCCATTACCTCACCGTACACCACGGGTGGCGTCACGGAACATAGACTACCAAATCTCCCCTGTATATAATCCCCTTTTTGCTGTGGAGCCTGGGATCACAGACCGGGTCACGCCACCATTATACTCACAGAAGTGACCCCTTGGCCCGGATCTGAGTACCCTTATCCCTGGGCGACACATTAGCATAACTTACTGCACAAGGAGTGGCTGTTCCTGTAATTGCGGTCATATGGGCAGTCACCCAGCTTTCCCTAGGTCAGATAACATGTCAGGATGGAATCTGGAGCTCCTTTCTCAGATGTTGGATAGGATCCATCAGATCTGTTCTGTAGAGTTGAGCGCGGTTCTAGGTTCGAGGTTCTCCAGTTCTAGGCTCGAGTGATTTTGGTGCCTGTTCTAGATCAAACTAGAACTCGAGCTTTTTGCAAAAGCTCGATAGTTCTAGAAACATTCGATAATGGTTCTAGCAGCAAAAAAACAGCTAATTCCTAGCTGGCTTTCCGCTGTAATAGTGTAAGTCACTCTATGACTCACACTATTATGAAATTTCAGTGTATAGTGTGCGTGAACAGCGCCTTCAGATCACTGCTGTTTGTATAATGGCGATTGCCATTTTTTTTTTTTTTTCCTTGTCCTCCTTCCCTAAGCGCGCGCGTCTTGTGGGGCGGGCCAGCATGTCAGCCAATCCTAGACACACACACAGCTAAGTGGACTTTTAGCCAGAGAAGCAACGGCATGTGTGATAGGATGTCCATGTCACATGTCCCTGCATTATAAAACTGGACATTTTCCTCCAGGACGCCATTATCTGCCTTCTGCGTCCTTGGTGTCAGACATCACTGGCACAGCTCCGTCCTTTGTCCTATCGCCGATACTGCTGTATGCGCTCCATACACAGCGCTGGACAGCTTAGGGATAGCACTTTCTATAAGTCCTTTTAAGGGCTCGTACCGGCAGGGTCAGAGCCATAGGTGACAGGTCCTGAAAACAGAGACAACGTCTGTGTAGCTAAGGTCAGGGATTTCCTCGCTGCATTTCCCCATTAGGAGGGAATAGAAAGGCAGGCTTCCTTTCCTCTACCCAGAGCCCCACAACCCTGGCACTGTACCCTCCTGTCCTCTGCACACTCCAACTCATTATAACTAAGCCATTATACTAGCAAACACTCAGTGTACCTAGTGGCATCCTAAACGTGGCTATTGGACTTTTGTCTAGTTCCACTAGTGCAAAGACATTTGCAGCACATCTGCCTGCATTGCACACTCCAACTCATAACTAAGCCATTATACTAGCAAACACTCAGTGTACCTAGTGGCATCCTAAACGTGGCTATTGGACTTTTGTCTAGTCCCACTAGTGCAAAGACATTAGCAGCACGTCTGCCTGCATTGCACACTCCAACTCATTATAACTAAGCCATTATACTAGCAAACACTCAGTGTACCTAGTGGCATCCTAAACGTGGCTATTGGACTTTTGTCTAGTCCCACTAGTGCAAAGACATTTGCAGCACGTCTGCCTGCATTGCACACTCCAACTCATTATAACTAAGCCATTATACTAGCATACACTCAGTGTACCTAGTGGCATCCTAAACGTGGCTATTGGACTTTTGTCTAGTCACACTAGTGCAAAGACATTTGCAGCACGTCTGTCTGCATTGCACACTCCAACTCATTATAACTAAGCCATTATACTAGCATACACTCAGTGTACCTAGTGGCATCCTAAACGTGGCTATTGGACTTTTGTCTAGTCACACTAGTGCAAAGACATTTGCAGCACGTCTGTCTGCATTGCACACTCCAACTCATTATAACTAAGCCATTATACTAGCAAACACTCAGTGTACCTAGTGGCATCCTAAACGTGGCTATTGGACTTTTGTCTAGTCACACTAGTGCAAAGACATTTGCAGCACGTCTCCCTGCATTGCACACTCCAACTCATTATAACTAAGCCATTATACTAGCAAACACTCAGTGTACCTAGTGGCATCCTAAACGTGGCTATTGGATTTTTGTCTAGTCCCACTAGTGCAAAGATATTTGCAGCACGTCTGCCTGCATTGCACACTCCAACTCATAACTAAGCCATTATACTAGCAAACACTCAGTGTACCTAGTGGCATCCTAAACGTGGCTATTGGACTTTTGTCTAGTCCCACTAGTGCAAAGATATTTGCAGCACGTCTGCCTGCATTGCACACTCCAACTCATAACTAAGCCATTATACTAGCAAACACTCAAGGCTACTTTACACACTGCGATATCGGGGGCGATCTCGTCGTATGTGCGGCACGCCCTGTTCGTTAGTGCGATGTGTGTTCATCGCTGTGGGTCCATGTTTTAGTCGTGTGCTTACGGTCACATGTCGCAATCTCTTTTATATTCACCTTCAAAGCTATCTCGTTTCACGATGTAATGAGGAACATAATCATCGTTGTGTAGCGGTCTCACCGCATGCATTCCATTTCTCATGGCGATATGGGCGTTGGTTCCCCACACAAAGTGCATCTTGATGTAGTAGAATTGTAAACTCGCTACGCCCCTTCTTGCCTCGACTCATTTGTTTAATCAGCGCTATTGATTTTCATTTCATGTTGGTAGTATAAATGTGCGCAGATGCGTGTTCATTCTTCCAGCTTTTCTGTACCCATTAGCGTTTGTCCTCGCACAAGGGAAATTTTAAAAAAGCTGTCATCTGGACTTGCGAATCTTTGCTGCAAGGTATGTGTTATAGTATTTACTCACTTTGGATATTTGTTTTTTTTATTTATTTTTAATAACTTAAAATACCTTTTTTTGAAATCAGTGTTTGTACTGATTTATCTCCAATTTAATGTTTTTCAGATGTGTACAAATAAGGAGGAATTCCTACGGGAATTCATAGAGGTGTACCAGACGCAAACACCTTTATGGAAAATTAAATCCCCCGAGTACAGCAATAGGCAACTTAAAAAGGATGCGTACCTTAAAATGATAGTCATATATGACAAATACCATCCAAATCAAAAAGGGACCGAGGATCTCGTGAAAAGAAAAATACAGGCAATACGCACAGTTTATAAAAAAGAACTGAACAAAATAGAGGAATCCAAACGTTCTGGTGCTGGCACTGGTGATGTCTACGTGCCAACGCTCTGGTATTTTGATTTATTGAATTTCACAAGGGACCAGGAGCTTCACAGGCCATCAACCAGTAGCCTCAATATTGGTGGTGATATTCCCCCAGATGCTAACAATGAAGTGATTATATCTGAGGTATAATTTTTATTATTTTCATAATTTGTCACAAACAATTTGTGATGGTTTTATTTATAATGAAATGAACATTTGTATACTTTTCCATATATCTAAAAGTTTGCAAATGTTTTACGAAAAAATAATTTGAAAATGATAATTTAATAAAATTATGTACTTTTTGTATTGCAGGAGCCAACAACAAGTCAACAATCATCATCTGAACACCTAATGGAAACTCCTGCTAGCCAAATAACCAATGTGGATTTGCTTAAGGCTGGCCCATCAAATGTGTTATACACACAAAGTTGGCAAAGGAAAAAAAAATCCATCCCAGCAAAGACTACAACAGCTGTAACCAAACTGATGGGAGTGGCACAAAACATCCTAGACCAGCACAACAGACCACCCCTTTCTGGTCTTGCTATTTTCGTTGATGATGAACTGCGTGAACTTACCCCAGAACAGAAATACATTGCCCAATGCTTAATCCAGGATGTCTTACATTTGGCAAGAGCTCAAAAACTAACAGAGTCATCCTATGTTGCCATTGGCGAGGTTTCTCATCCTGTTGATCCTGTTGATCATGTTGATGCTGTTGAGGCCCCGGAAAATCCTCACGCTGCAGCAGAGCCATCCATACAACCACTTCCAAAGGGTGGTGTGCGTGGCCGTAGGTCACGCATGAGTTTGCTTACAAAACGCAAAAAGAAGTAGTTTCGAATTTAAAAATGAATGTTTTTTCTTTTTTTTTTTTCATTTTTATTATTTTTTTTTATTATTTTGGAATTCCTTCTGTTGCATGATATTTAGTGCATATTTGTGACAATAAACAAATTTGCTACTATTCCAATTTACCTTGTGAATAAACCTGGCATATGAAATAATGTGTGGTTTGAATAAATTACGCAACAATTTAGTTATATTTTAGAACTGTAAAAAAAAATGTTTAATTTTTATTTTTTTCTTAACTTGTATAAAATTTTTTTTAGTTATAGAGTTTTTGGTTAACTATTAATTTACAAACATTTCAACATACAGGTAAAACATATAAACATCACAAGAAAACATGATTTATTTATGACGTTGATTAATATATTTCAGGATTAGGGCATCATGGGCCGCAGAGGCTTCTTTCAGTCTGTTCGCGGACAGATAAATATCATATAGGGTTATGATTTCTGAAAAGAATCAAAAACAACAATAAATTTTCAATAAGTTTTCAATTTTTAGTGTTCGGGTTTTTTTTTAAATTTTTTTTTGTTTTTTTTAAAAAAAAAAAAAAAAAACACTTGAAGTGATCATTCCATTTTTCCATTGACCATAATGTTGTAAAATCTGTAAACTTACCATTACTGACAACTTCTTCTTCAAGTTCATCTCCGGATGATGCGCTCATGTCCCAACCTGATCCTTTCCCACCTAATTTTAGCATATGTTTATATTGTTAGTGTTTAATCCATTTAGAAAATTATTTAAAACTGTACTAAATATTCATAAACACAACAGTACCATTGTCCTCCATATTCTCTTCAAACATTACATCTGCATCAGCATGTCCTGATGATGGTGAAATTACATCATAATCAAGGCTGTCTGCTTCCTCATTTAAAATGGGTATGCTATTTTCATGGTTGGAATCCATGCTTGGAGACAGCTGCTGGACAACATTATCTTCATTATTGTTTGAGGGCTGCCTTGACTCATTAGTCAATGAATTTACATCTGTTAACATAAAATAAACAAATAAAAAAAAAAAAAAAATACATCATATGATGTGATTATTTAATATTAAAAATAACACCAGACCTTTAATTAATTTAAACACAACACCTCTAATGTTTTGATATTAGAATTCAAAACAATTAACTTATGTAAGTATGAAAAAATATCTTACCAGCTATCACAACCAGGTTACTTCGAATTTCTTCTATTCTCTCCTTATCCCTGTACTTTAAATCAGCCCATTTTTTCAGTACCTGCGTTGGTGTGCGTCTGATAGCAAATTTACGGTACAGGCCCCTGCATATTTTTTTAACCACACTTCTTTTATGTCCCATAGGACGTGGATATGTCTTTGCACATATATAGTCCAGTGCATCCATCCTTTTAACCAAGTATTTAACCTCCCCTTGGCCCCAGACCTTAGCACGTTTGTTTGGTGACATTTTCGCTTTCAGTTTCGCTTTAGATCAGCAGGTATACAGTGTGGCGTGTCACATGGTGCTTTAGACGTTTGGACGTCATGACGTTTCTTTATTTACATGTTAAATAACTCAACAGTGTATTTCGCCGTAGTGTACAGTTATAATACTTATGTGCGCATTTTTGTATGAGCAAATGCGGTTTTTTTTTTTGCCTTTTTTTTTTAAATAATTTTTATTTTATTTATAGTTTATTAACGGAAATGTGTCCTATATTTATTAAAAACATAATGGTTTATGACATGTAAAAAAAACACATCTTAAAAACCCTAAGAGATAAATGATTGAGAGAATGCTTGTAATGCTTAATTAGATTTAGTTTTTATTCTTTAATTTTTTAAATGAATATGTTTTCCAGAAGAAAGATTTAGTTTACAATCATACATAAATTGTTAATGAAAATAATTAAAAAAACAAAAAACGGACAATAGTCCCAATTTTAGATTATGGAAAAAAATTTTTTTAGAACATTTATACTACAATAAACATTTTTCCCTTCGAAAGCAGGTACTTTACACACTTAAGGCAATTTGTTTTAAAATAATAACATTTGTAAAAAATATACAGAAATTATTTTAACACAAACATGCAATCTCATGTTTCATGATAACCTAAACTCATTAATTAATTAGAAACATGCTGCCATGACACAGCCCCTGGCCCATTAAAAAAATTGCAATAATTGGTTCTATTTTCCATTGCATCCATCATACTACGTGACAGGGGTGGCTGTGGCAAAAGATTATTCAGTGGGTTAACTTGCTGACGCCATGCCCCAAGCTCAACAACACCATTACTTTGATTTTCAAAATCAACAAAGCCAGGTGGAACATATTCAAGGCCATCTCTTTTTCTGAGAAAATTATGCAAATAACAGCATGCAAGCACAACATTGTCAATGGATTCAATTTTTAAGTTGATTGGCATGGAAAAGATACGAAATCTACTGCTTAAGATGCCAAAAGCATTCTCGACAACTCTTCTAGCTCTGCATAGACGATAATTAAAAATGCGTCTTTCTACATTCAAGCCTGTAAGTGGATATGGCCGTAACAAATGACGTTGTAATGGAAAGGCCTCGTCCGCCAAAAAAACAAAATTTAAATTTCCAATGTTATTTTGGTTTGTGGGTAATTGTAGTTGATTTTGTTTTAGCCGTAATGCAAACTCCGTATGCTCAAATACCCCACCATCCGAAACTCGCCCATTCATGCCGATATCAATGTAAAGAAAATCATAAGTGGCGTTGACAACCGCCATAAGGATAATGCTGTGGTAGCCCTTGTAGTTGTAATAATATGAGCCAGAATTATGTGGCTGCATTATCCTTATGTGCTTCCCGTCAATTGCGCCACCACAATTAGGGAATTGCCATAATAGGTTGAATGTATTTGAAATTTTTTCCCAATCACTTGGACAATTTGGCAAATGCATGTAGTCATGTAAAGCATGTGCTATTGCCAAACATGTCTCTGGAATTAATGAGCTAAGTAGAGAGCGTGACACTGCTGATGAATACTGTAGGTCAGTCAAACTGCGTCCTGTAGCCAAGAATCGAAGAGTCACCCCCAAACGCTCGTCTACAGGTACTGCCTGACGCATTACTGTATTATTGCGCATGATATAAGGGCGGACTTTCTCTAAAAGGTATGATAATGAGCTTTCAGACATGCGTAAGTAGTTTCGAAAGTCATGTGGGTTATGCTCTTGTAGGTCTCTAACAAGGTGCATGTGTGTATAGCGTTGTCTCTCTAGTAGCCATTTGCGTGCCCAAATTCGTCATTTTCTTGTTCTGCATCGCATGTTATGATCCTCGGCAAGGGCAAGGGCTCCTCCGGCTACAAGCATGGCAGCTATGACGGCATTTTCATGCTCACTCCACATATTTAGTCTGTATAACAGAGAATAATATTTTAATTTTTTTTGTTTGTTTATTTCTTGTTTTTTTTTCTTAACATAATATATTTTGTTTTTTGGCAGACAATAAATATTTTTGAAAAATATGATTCTTATTCTTATTGGTCACACTAATGTTTGACGGCTTTAAAAAAACTAATTTGGATGGCTGCAATCTTGATTAAGATACAATAATGGTTATTATTATATATATATAACTGTAATGAAAAAAAAAACACGAATACATTCATAATATAGGCTTTTTAAAAACTAATAAGAAACCAAATTCAAAACAACAAACATATTTAAATTAAAAAAAAAGGGGGAAAAAAAAAAGGAAAAAAAAACAAAAAATGTAAATAAAAAACTCACATGCGAAGTTTATCTCACGGACAAATGACGCCAAACTATACGCCGGACACGGAGCCAGCAGGACACGTCCAAAACCTAGGAAATGAACCCACCAAATGGAACAACGCTAAAAGGATGTTTGCGTATTACATATATTAGGGTCCAATCATGGAGCAGATGCGTTAGCAAATAGGAAACAAGTAGGCGTATTGAACATTTAAACCACCATACACGCCCGTATCGATGATGACGCAAGAGGCAACAATTTTTTAAGTCGCTTTAGTAGTGTCACACGTAACGAAAAGTATGTTGAAAGGAACGAGCAACGATAGTTCCAAAGAAAAAACAACGATTTTTGGGAATAAGGACCCGTGTCGACGATTAGCGATAAATCACGCTTTTGCGACGATTTTACATCGCTGAACGCTGTTACACAAAGCAATCTCGTTAACGATTACGGAAGTGCGTCACCAAAACTGTGACCCCAACGACAACGCTCGGGCGATATCGCAGTGTGGAAAGCCCGCTTCAGTGTACCTAGTGGCATCCTAAACGTGGCTATTGGACTTTTGTCTAGTCCCACTAGTGCAAAGACATTTGCAGCACGTCTGCCTGCATTGCACACTCCAACTCCTAACTAAGCCATTATACTAGCAAACACTCAGTGTACCTAGTGGCATCCTAAACGTGGCTATTGGACTTTTGTCTAGTCCCTCTAGTGCAAAGATATTTGCAGCACGTCTGCCTGCATTGCACACTCAAACTCATTGTTACTTACTAAGGCCTCTGCCACACTCACGTGTAAAAAACGTACGTTTGCTGTAGTCCGTTTTCTGTGTCCGTGTTCCGTATTTGCAGTCCGTTTTTCCCCTCCGTGTAGTGTCCGTATGCATATCGTGTGTCATACGTGTGTACGTGTGTGCGTTTTCCTGTGCGTGAAATACGTCAGTGTGTGTTCCGTGTGCAGTCCGTTTTTTGTGCGTGTTTAACATGTTTCACACATTGAGATAATGGTGATTACTTGGAATTAAATGACACATAGGTGTATGTGATTAGGACATAAATATAAGTTAACTATAAACTGTTTCCTGCTTGTATTTTGCCTTGGAGCACCTATGTGTTGAGACAAAATTGTCGCAATGCCATTATCCACGGAGGCCTTAGTGTTTTTATGTTGGATTATATCTCGTCGTTTTGGCGTTAGACGGCACATGTTGCAATATGATAATGTAAGAAGAACCAGATTGTGGGTGCATCCACTAATGATGATGCGGCCTATGCATGGTCATTTCCATACTTTATTTTTTGAGTTACGGAATTTCCCAGATAAGTTTTTTTCATACTGCCGTTTGTCAGTTGAGAGTTTTGATTACTTACTAAATATTTTACGACCTCATTTGCAACATCAGGACACTTGGATGCGGCTTTCCATTTCCCCAGAGGAGAGATTTATGGTGACTCTGAGGTATTTGTTTTATTTTTTAAATATTTGTAAATGTGTTATTTTTCACATTGAAATGTGTAATTGATCTTTATTGATCTAATATCTGTTTTGAATCAATGTTTGTGTTTTCTTTTGATTGCTTTAATTTAAAATAACATATTGTTAATTGGAAATCATTGTTTGTCTTGTTTTCATAGATTCTTGGCGACTGGTCAATCTTTTAGTGCTTTACATTTTGATTTTTTGTTGGGGAGATCAACCATTGCCGTTATAGTACGTCACACATGCGACATGATATGGCAACATTTAAAAGAACAAATGATGCCTCAGCCAAACAGAGAAGATTGGTTGAAAATCTCTAAGGGCTTCAAGGACTCTGTTGACTTTCCTAACTGCATAGGAGCTTTGGATGGCAAGCATTTCAGAGTTAAAAAGCCACCAAACTCTGGGTCACGTTATTTCAATTTTCATAAGTTTTTTTCCGTTGTTATTTTGGCATTGGTTGACACAGAATACCGTTTTATTTATGCAGACATTGGGGCCTATGGTAGTGCCTCAGATGCCCGTATTTTCCGTTCATCAAGATTAGCCCAACGCCTGCAAGAAAATGCATTATTGATCCCCCCACCAGTTGCCCTACCTGGTACATCTGGACCGTTGGCACCATATGTGATGGTAGCAGATGCAGGATTTGCATTATCCAAACATGTTATGCGACCATATCCAAGGAGATCCATTGATGACAGGAAACAGTACTTTAATAATCGGCTAACTAAAGCAAGACGTTATGTGGAGTGTGCATTTGGTATTTTAGCTAATAAATGGAGCATTTATCAGACAACTATTCAGTTGCAGCCAAACTTTGTCACATCTGTCCTCAAGGCTACCATAGTGCTTCACAATTTCTGTCGGATACATGAAGGAGGAACTTATGTGGATGATGAATTTCAGATAAACCATATTGTTAATCCAACAGGTGAACCTATGTCTCATAATTCCGTGACATCTGGTTTACAAATTAGAAATTTATTTACTGATTACTTTAATTGTTTTGATGATAATAATAATAGTGATGTTTGTTAAGATTGTCATGGATTTATTTCGATAAAAATTTATTTTTTTTTCTTATACGAAAATGTTTAATTTTTTCTAAACATCTAAGAGCTTAAATCTTACTTGTATTAAAGTGAAAATGCGTTAATCATCAACTGACATTTCTGTTAACAACATGGATTTCTGAATGTTGTATGTATGTATTTGTAAATTTCTGTGTTACTATCATGTTTTTGTTGTTATTTTAAACTTACAACATTAATAATGTTAAACGTCTATTGAAAAAATGCAATATTATTTATAAATTTAAATAATAAACATGATAGTTTTTTTCACAAACATATTTTTTTATTAATAATAAGCATATTAATCCATAAAGTAATGCTGTTATTTTTTCACATCAAAATAAAAAATGAACATATTGTTCATCTTCTGTTAAATTTTACAAAATGTAAATTTTTATGGTATTCTTTCTAAAATTAAAAATATACTTTACTTACAAGAGTACATTTTCAAAAATGTGTGCATTGCTTACAATGTTGTAAAATTGTCTACCAATTAAGTTGGTCTCATGTTGGACATTGACATAGACATAATAAATGTAAACTGTGTTTTGAGAATATAAGAACTAATCTAACCATCCAATTGAGAACCATAGAAGAGTGCAACTGGATCTTAACAACAATAAGGGGCAAAGACTTCTGAAAGCAATTTATAAACAGGGGGGGGGAGAAGTCATTCATGTTGCCAGGGTACATACATGCTTCATAGCCATGAATAAATAGTCAAATGCACTAGTGTGCAAGTAAAATTCATTTAATGAACAAGCAATTATACAGTACAAAGTAAATATATAATAAATAGGTTTACAAAGACACAAAGGGTGATAGAAACCCCGCATGTGGATGCATGCAAATCAGAGCCAAAAAGGTCAATTATAGCTCACTGGAGTCGTCAGTGCTGACATGGAGTAGACAACATAGTGCAATCTAAGGAAAGTACCAGCTGGACAAAAGGCGTACCAGCTAACACATAGCAAATAGTCAATCACAGCAAAAGACCAACAGCCAGTGCCGAGCTTACCAAAGTAGTGGGAGAAAAAGCATGCAGGCACACACAGGGGAGTAGTCCCGACACGTGTTTCGTTAGTGACTGCTTCAGGGGACTGTGGACAACAGGATAGAAAATAGGTCTAATATACCTGCCAGACTCGTATATGATTGCCGACACCTGTCGCAGTTCAGTGGGGCGGAGAGGCGCCGCGCCAGCGTGGGCGGCTGCTCGAGCGTCATCTGGGTGAGGGGAAATCCCTTATTGACGTCAAGAAAACCCAGAGGATGCCGGGAAGAGAGCCGTGCCTACTGCGCATGCGCGATCTCGCAACCAGGAAGTGCGATCGCGGGAACCATATTGAGTGCTGGCAAAAGTAAGGGCAAGTGTATACAGGTGGGAATCCCAGAAAACAACATCGCATATAATCGTAGCTGAGGATTATAGTTAGAGTATGCCACACTAAGCCTGCAATACAATGCAAGTCAGTATCAACAAAGGCAACCCAATCATATGTTAGATACTTGGTGTATATACCACATATATCAATATCAGTATACAATAGCTACACATGCATATATTTTATCTGGAACGTCCCAACAAGGTGCATAATGAGAACATCTGCATTGATTAAAATGTAGGACACAGAGGTGGATGGAATAATAGTCCAGTAGTTTTATTATATATAGGACAGTCCATTTGCTGTAGTCCAAATAAGTGTTCAGTGTTCTGGTTACTGTCACTTCAGGGAAATATCATGGAAAACATCCGTTAGGTATGTTAGAGACACAAAAGGGTAGACTGTGAAAAAGGTAAAAAAAACACAAAGAGTGAAGTTAAAAATTGGAGCGTAAAAATATTAAAAAACAAAAGACTCAAAAGAGCATAAACAACACATGGGATTTGCAACCAACTATTACCAGAAATTATCACAAACCGCAAAGGAGAGACATGCTGGTTTACAAATATGACGCAAAAGTTTGTCTTTCGTTAAGTCCGTTGGGTACCACCGACTCAAGCAGAAAGATCCACCGGCACTCAGCCCTTGCCAGCCTCTTATGTATATCACCGCCCCTCAATCCGAGATGCACCTGGTCGATCCCCCTCACCTTAAAACCTGACGGGTCCGACCGATGGTGCAGCCGAAAGTGGCGGGGGATAGTTTTAAGAGTGTCGGCATCCTCAAGTTTAACTTGTTTAGCGGCAATTATATCCCTTACATGTTCCCTGGTCCGGACTCTGAGTTCCCGGCTAGTAAGCCCGACATATATCAAGTTGCATTCACATGTGGCATAATAAATTATGCCAGTGCTATTGCACGAGATATAATGTCGGATGTCAAATGTCCTGGAACCACTAGAGGACATGAAGGATGTTGCCCGAATGATATTCCCGTGGCGGCATGCGATGCATGTTCCACAGGGGAACGAGCCAACTAAGGGCCGTCCAGTAGGAAAAGGTAGTTTGTTGTGCCTTACGTAATGGCTGTGGACCAGCATATCGCGTAAACTACGGCCACGACGAGCCGTCATAAGAGGGCGTTCGGGCAGAGCGTTTCTCAAAACTGGCTCTGTTTGTAAAACAGGCCAGTGTTTGGAAAAAATTCTTCTAATGTGTTCCCACTGTCGGTTGAATGATGACACGAAACGGATCTGGGGTTCAGTAGAGCATGTCGTATTGGGATTGAATCTCAGAAGGAGTTGGTCTCGTGGGGCAGACCGTGCACGTTTATAAGCCTTTTTAATAGATCTTGCACTATAACCCCTCGCCCTAAACCTATCACGCATCTCATTGGCACGCTCCTCAAATACCCCCGTGTCAGAACAAATCCGTTTAAGACGGATAAATTGTCCTATCGGGATGGCATTGATAGTGGACTTAGGATGACCGGAGGATGCGTGAAGAAGGGCATTAACAGAGGAGGGCTTGCGATAGATGTCGGTAGACAACAAGCGCTGGTCCGCAATGGATATATTAATATCCAAAAAGTCCACCTTAGCAGGGTCAGCATGGAAAGTGAGGTAGATGTTAAAAGAGTTGGAGTTCAAGTGACGCACAAAGTCCTCAAGCTCCGAGGTGGTTCCCCCCCAGATGACAAAAATGTCATCAATGTAGCGGAGCCAGCACTGCACATGGGAGCTAGCCCGCGCGTCACCGCCGAAAACCTCCCTCTCCCAGTAACCCAGGAAGAGGTTTGCGTACGATGGCGCGCAAGCCGCCCCCATCGCAGTGCCGCGCCGCTGGAGGTAGAACCGTTCCCCGAAGGTGAAGACATTGTGCGTCAGTATGAACTCCAATAACTCCAATATCAACTGTTGTAGGGTAGGTGCCCAGTTACTCATACTCAAAAAATACTCCACCGCCTGCAAACCATGTTCATGGCAAATGTTGGTATAAAGTGTCTCCACATCCAAGGTCACCAGCGATATGCCCACATCCGCCGTTAGGCCGTTGAGCCTCCTAAGGACGTCCGAGGTGTCTCTGACATGGGAGGGCAGCGTCTCAACCAGAGGTTGGAGATAAAAATCTATAAACTTGCAAACTGCATCGCATAGCCCTCCCATGCCAGAGACAATCGGACGTCCAGGTGGGACCCGAGGGTTTTTATGTATTTTTGGCAGTAGGTAGAACGTGGGCGTCACCGGCAACCTAGGAAGGAGACCATCATAGATCTTTTTAGTAATAGTGCCGGCGGTAAGAGCATTCTCGAGTATGAGAGTCAGCTGTGTTACATAGGCATTAGTCGGATTTGAGGGCAGCAGCTGGTAGAAGTCAGTATTCCTCAGTTGTCTATACACCTCGCGCTCATACATAGTGGTGGGCCAAATCACCACGTTACCCCCCTTATCCGCTGGTTTAATCACGACCCCCTCTAACTTCGTCAATTCCTCAAGGGCCCGTTGATGTCTAACTGAGAGATTATTAGGTAACTTGCTCCTTGAGAGAGATTTCAGGTCCCTCATGACCAGGTCATGAAAGATCTGAACCTGGGGGCACAGCGTAAGCGGGGGGAACGTGGTGGAGCGCGGGTACAGGTGTATAGGGAAGACCCCAGACAACTCACCAGATGCCTGACCCTCGAGTTCCTCAAGTGTGCGTATTGCCTCCTCCTCGGCCTCAGTGATGGACAGGCCTGGACCAGAAGTCTTGAAATGTAACTTGTGGAGGATCAGCCTTCTGAGGAACAGGTTCAAGTCTTTTGCAACTGTAAACAAATCAAAGTTACATTCAGGTACAAAAGTTAACCCTAGTTTTAGCACTTCGACCTGGTCATCAGAAAGAACAAGTTGGGACAAATTAATCACCTCCAGTTCGTTGGAATTGCCTTTTTTGGCAATTGCACCCGGGGTTGGTCTGGGGGGGCCAGAAGGTGCCTTATTGGATCGATTTTTCCCCATAAACCCTCTGGTCACAGGTCTCGATAGGGCTTGCGAGGTCACATTCTCGTCCTCCACTGACGAAACCGAGGAGGCAGATACAGAGGCCGCCAGACCGACAAAATGCCTTCTCCGGCGTATATTACCCCTCCAGCGATAGACCTGCTGAGTCTTGTAGTCAGTGACGTCTCGTTGATATTTTTTAGTTTTGTTCGAGACTAGTTCCTTTTCCCATTTTGTGAATTCTTTATCCATTGTTTCATTGAAACTGGATAGTTCCAAGGACGTTAATTCTTTGGGCAGCCGGTCTGATAGGGTTGCGATCTCTCCATCAAGGTCACGGAGAGAGGCCTCATTGTTTTTAATTAATAAAAGCATAAAGGACTTAGAACACGCCGAAGCTGCGTCCTCCCAGTCTCGTTTGAAGGCTTCATCCGTGACATTGAAAGAGGGAAACACTTGCACCCTGAGACCTCTTGGTATCAAATCCCGGTCAACGTAACGCTGCATAAACGCCTTATTCCACCACAGTCTCATCCTGCTGTTATGTAAAAGCTTAAGTTGGTTGCAAAGTTCCCTGTGTGCTCTAGAGTCAGTCGTGTTGTCCAATTCACCCTCGGTGTCAAAAACCTTATTCAACTGGGTCTGCCACGTGGTTTCGCGGACCCTATGATCCATACTGTTCAATAAGAAAACTGTGAAGAGACACAGAAACAAACACTTGAGAACCATAGAACAGTGCAACTGGATCTTAACAACAATAAGGGGCAAAGACTTCTGAAAGCAATTTATAAACAGGGGGGGGGAGAAGTCATTCATGTTGCCAGGGTACATACATGCTTCATAGCCATGAATAAATAGTCAAATGCACTAGTGTGCAAGTAAAATTCATTTAATGAACAAGCAATTATACAGTACAAAGTAAATATATAATAAATAGGTTTACAAAGACACAAAGGGTGATAGAAACCCCGCATGTGGATGCATGCAAATCAGAGCCAAAAAGGTCAATTATAGCTCACTGGAGTCGTCAGTGCTGACATGGAGTAGACAACATAGTGCAATCTAAGGAAAGTACCAGCTGGACAAAAGGCGTACCAGCTAACACATAGCAAATAGTCAATCACAGCAAAAGACCAACAGCCAGTGCCGAGCTTACCAAAGTAGTGGGAGAAAAAGCATGCAGGCACACACAGGGGAGTAGTCCCGACACGTGTTTCGTTAGTGACTGCTTCAGGGGACTGTGGACAACAGGATAGAAAATAGGTCTAATATACCTGCCAGACTCGTATATGATTGCCGACACCTGTCGCAGTTCAGTGGGGCGGAGAGGCGCCGCGCCAGCGTGGGCGGCTGCTCGAGCGTCATCTGGGTGAGGGGAAATCCCTTATTGACGTCAAGAAAACCCAGAGGACGCCGGGAAGAGAGCCGTGCCTACTGCGCATGCGCGATCTCGCAACCAGGAAGTGCGATCGCGGGAACCATATTGAGTGCTGGCAAAAGTAAGGGCAAGTGTATACAGGTGGGAATCCCAGAAAACAACATCGCATATAATCGTAGCTGAGGATTATAGTTAGAGTATGCCACACTAAGCCTGCAATACAATGCAAGTCAGTATCAACAAAGGCAACCCAATCATATGTTAGATACTTGGTGTATATACCACATATATCAATATCAGTATACAATAGCTACACATGCATATATTTTATCTGGAACGTCCCAACAAGGTGCATAATGAGAACATCTGCATTGATTAAAATGTAGGACACAGAGGTGGATGGAATAATAGTCCAGTAGTTTTATTATATATAGGACAGTCCATTTGCTGTAGTCCAAATAAGTGTTCAGTGTTCTGGTTACTGTCACTTCAGGGAAATATCATGGAAAACATCCGGCAGGTATGTTAGAGACACAAAAGGGTAGACTGTGAAAAAGGTAAAAAAAACACAAAGAGTGAAGTTAAAAATTGGAGCGTACAAAATATTAAAAAACAAAAGACTCAAAAGAGCATAAACAACACATGGGATTTGCAACCAACTATTACCAGAAATTATCACAAACCGCAAAGGAGAGACATGCTGGTTTACAAATATAAGGGATATAATTGCCGCTAAACAAGTTAAACTTGAGGATGCCGACACTCTTAAAACTATCCCCCGCCACTTTCGGCTGCACCATCGGTCGGACCCGTCAGGTTTTAAGGTGAGGGGGATCGACCAGGTGCATCTCGGATTGAGGGGCGGTGATATACATAAGAGGCTGGCAAGGGCTGAGTGCCGGTGGATCTTTCTGCTTGAGTCGGTGGTACCCAACGGACTTAACGAAAGACAAACTTTTGCGTCATATTTGTAAACCAGCATGTCTCTCCTTTGCGGTTTGTGATAATTTCTGGTAATAGTTGGTTGCAAATCCCATGTGTTGTTTATGCTCTTTTGAGTCTTTTGTTTTTTAATATTTTTACGCTCCAATTTTTAACTTCACTCTTTGTGTTTTTTTTTACCTTTTTCACAGTCTACCCTTTTGTGTCTCTAACATACCTGCCGGATGTTGTCCATGATATTTCCCTGAAGTGACAGTAACCAGAACACTGAACACTTATTTGGACTACAGCAAATGGACTGTCCTATATATAATAAAACTACTGGACTATTATTCCATCCACCTCTGTGTCCTACATTTTAATCAATGCAGATGTTCTCATTATGCACCTTGTTGGGACGTTCCAGATAAAATATATGCATGTGTAGCTATTGTATACTGATATTGATATATGTGGTATATACACCAAGTATCTAACATATGATTGGGTTGCCTTTGTTGATACTGACTTGCATTGTATTGCAGGCTTAGTGTGGCATACTCTAACTATAATCCTCAGCTACGATTATATGCGATGTTGTTTTCTGGGATTCCCACCTGTAAACACTTGCCCTTACTTTTGCCAGCACTCAATATGGTTCCCGCGATCGCACTTCCTGGTTGCGAGATCGCGCATGCGCAGTAGGCACGGCTCTCTTCCCGGCGTCCTCTGGGTTTTCTTGACGTCAATAAGGGATTTCCCCTCACCCAGATGACGCTCGAGCAGCCGCCCACGCTGGCGCGGCGCCTCTCCGCCCCACTGAACTGCGACAGGTGTCGGCAATCATATACGAGTCTGGCAGGTATATTAGACCTATTTTCTATCCTGTTGTCCACGGTCCCCTGAAGCAGTCACTAACGAAACACGTGTCGGGACTACTCCCCTGTGTGTGCCTGCATGCTTTTTCTCCCACTACTTTGGTAAGCTCGGCACTGGCTGTTGGTCTTTTGCTGTGATTGACTATTTGCTATGTGTTAGCTGGTACGCCTTTTGTCCAGCTGGTACTTTCCTTAGATTGCACTATGTTGTCTACTCCATGTCAGCACTGACGACTCCAGTGAGCTATAATTGACCTTTTTGGCTCTGATTTGCATGCATCCACATGCGGGGTTTCTATCACCCTTTGTGTCTTTGTAAACCTATTTATTATATATTTACTTTGTACTGTATAATTGCTTGTTCATTAAATGAATTTTACTTGCACACTAGTGCATTTGACTAGTTATTCATGGCTATGAAGCATGTATGTACCCTGGCAACATGAATGACTTCTCCCCCCCCTGTTTATAAATAACCATCCAATTGGTTGGGTACAAATGTGTTCCTAAAATAAAAAAAAAAACCATCCCATCAAACATATATGTGATCCGTCACTAAATATAATCACACATGTTTTTTGTTTTTTTTTAAACTCAGAGTTTACACATTTTTGGAAATCCCTCTTTTTTTAAATTTTGACACATTCATCATATTTGTTGTTTGAATGTAAAGATTACCAAAAATGTGTATCATAAGTCAACAAGATCTTCTAGTGAAGTAACCTGAGTGTTGCTGAGTATGTTGTTTTGTGTGGCCTCAGAAATGGTATTTTCAGGAATGGAAGCAGTTGTTTGCTGAACAACATTCCTATTACTAACTACAGTAGTGTGTGGAACAGTCTGTTGCATGCTTGTTTGTCCCAACACATTGCCTGTTGTTGAGTACACCTGTGGATCTACATGGGTAATTGGGTATTGTGTGTGTGTATGTTGTTGACCTTGAGGATAGTTGACTGATGTTTGTAAGTGTGGTGTAGGTAACATAGTTGAGATTGGATAATGAGGCATCATGAATGATTGTGGGTATGTTGAACCAGGAAACAAGTTAGGTAAACCACCAATATTTGTGGGTTGAGTAAAGTAACTAGTACTTGGAGTGGGTTGTACATTCATATAGTTCATGGGTTGCTGTGAGGTAGAACTTTGTACAGTGCTTAAGGCACCAGTATTGGTTGCAACATACCCTTGTCTAATAGGTGTTGGGAATAACGCACTTGAAGCAATTGAAGGTTGACCAGATTGTTGTAATACTGGATTATTGACTATTACAGTTGCCATTGTTGTTTGTGTTGAAATTGTATTTTGATTGTCTGTTGTGTTTGGTACTGTTTGTTGTTGCATAATGGTACGCCAATTTTCTATGGCCTCATATACTCTCACTGGTTCCTGTTCTGCCTGACTAGCTGAAAGTAGGGTCAGCATAGCAGCACGTACACGTTCCTGCCTATCGGATGGAATTTTGGTTAAGCTAGAAGATAAAGACCGACAAAAGCGCTCGGCATCTGTTTCTGGAATTAGAGTGTTCATTATGTGAATAATGCGTGTGTCAATTATTTCCGGTAAGGATCTCATTTCCTCAGGTCTGCGGATTCTTCTTGCACGTAGAGGTTGTGGTGCAAAACGTGGAAGTACATTTGTTTGTGTTGATTGTGTAGCTGGTGTGGTTGTTTGTTGTGTTGATGAGCCTTGGGTGTTGGTTTGTGCACTCTCTGTCCCACCCTCATGTGATTCAGTTGCTGCATCTTGTTGAATCTCTGGATTTTCACTGTCTTCTCTGCCAGGTTCTTGTTCTGATGCTGAGGTGGCTGTAGCAGAGGGACCTGCTGTTGGTTGATCATCTGAATCGTCTAGATTATCCTCCGTTCTATAAGAAATGAGACAACATATTACAATCTTAACCTTTATATTTGTACAATTATCTTCATGAAGTAAATGAATGTTGTTTTTTTTTTTTTTTTTTTAAAAAAAAAAAAAAAATAACTTACTGTGTTACTTCTAAGATGGGTGCTAGGAAGCTTATTTGTTCATAATAAACATATCTGCGTTTGCGGCCTTGGCTGGATGAGGATGGTATAGGGTTGTACTCCCTTCGGTACTGATCACGTGCTGAACGCCAACGCCTTTTGACCAAGTCAACTGTGTAATTTTAAAAAATATGTCACTTGCAACATTCACCATAAATCTGCACACATTAATTAAAATAATGTTTGCTAAATGTAATATACAATTTAACAAAATAATGCTGGCCAAATACTTTTGAGGAAAAATCATTTTTTTATATATTCTTCATTCAAAAGCATTTTTAGACATTCACACATAACAAAATAATATTTCTGATAAATTATCTTTGAAGTAATTGTCATATATATTTAATTTTGCCATTTTTTTTTTTTAGCAATAACATTTGGCAAAAAATTACTAGAAATATTATTTTATTCATGTAGGTCATGATATTGAAATGTCATTTAACTAAATTAAAAAAAAATATTAAAAATACAAAAACATGAATTGAAATTGTGATACTAAAATTAGACTAATAAAACAGGGAATTTAAAAACACATGACAGTTTAATCAGTTAATTAATTAACTTCATGAAGAATTCAAAGTCAGATTACAAAAATAAGTATACTTTGATTTTTGTAAGTTATGAAATGTTTGGTTAACTTTTTAAAAATTTAACATGAACTCAATATATAGAGTAGTACATATACCAATTCTTCACAAAGATTTTTTAACTAAAAGACAACATAACTATAACAAAACATTCACAGTTTGTAATTATTTGAAAAATCCTAATATATATATTAAATAAATAAATATAAAAACATACAACAACTTACCATATTTAGCACGCTTTGCAGGCGAACATCTAGCCCATGCATTATTGGGGTACACTTCCTCAGCTACTTGATTCCAATGGCGGTCAACTGTCAGTCGGTCATGGTAACCATCAACACGTGTATCCCATAATGGTGGGTGAGTCTCGACAGCTGTTATCAGTTTCTCCGTGTCCACCCGTGGTGCCATTATTATATTTCGAAGCCGAAATTTTGCTCAAAATATATCTTACAATACACAGAACTACAACTGCTTGCTTGCTCACTCCTTCTGCAAATGCATAGTTAGTTTTGTGCAAAAAAAATATGTTAGCTACGCCACCTGAAAGTATTTGAGATTGTAACAACCTTTCTAATTAAAACACGGACCACACGGATAGCATACGGAGGCCATCCGTATCACGTACGTGTAAACACGGACCCATAGGATTTAATGGATCCGTGAGGACGTTATGCCGGTGGAAAACGGACATGTCAGCGCTTTTTCGGCACGCTCAAACGTACGCACGGAACGGACACACGCTCCGTGCGCAAACACTGACGTGAGGCTTTTTATATTAAAAATACTGTGTCAACATCAGCACGTGTCTCCGGTACGTGTAAAAAATGCCAAAAACGTACCGGAGGCACGGATGTGTGGCGCAGGCCTAAGACATTATAATACCAAAAATTGAGTAAACTTAGTGGCATACAAGAAGTGGCTGTTGTACTCCATTAGTGCCCCACTGGTGCAAATCTATGTGCAGCACCTGTGCAGGACACCCTCCTGCTCTGTTTTTAATAAGCTATAATGATAGCAAAAAACACTGCCATTTAGTGGCATCATAGAACTGGCTGTTGTATTCCATTAGTGCCCCACTGGTGCCAAGCTATTTCTAGCACCTGTGCAGGACACCCTCCTGCTCTGTTTTTAATAAGCTATAATGATAGCAAAAAATACTGCCATTTAGTGGCATCATAGAACTGGCTGTTGTATTCAATTAGTGCCCCACTGGTGCCAAGCTATTTCTAGCACCTGTGCAGGACACCCTCCTGCTCTGTTTTTAATAAGCTATAATGATAGCAAAAAATACTGCCATTTAGTGGCATCATAGAACTGGCTGTTGTATTCCATTAGTGCCCCACTGGTGCCAAGCTATTTCTAGCACCTGTGCAGGACACCCTCCTGCTCTGTTTTTAATAAGCTATAATGATAGCAAAAAATACTGCCATTTAGTGGCATCATAGAACTGGCTGTTGGACTCCTTTATTGTGCCACTTGTGCCAAGCAATCTCAAGCACCTCTGCATTCTACCCTCATGCACATTTAGCTATGCTAATTTTATAGCAAACTCAGGGAATTCCTTGCTGCATTTGATCATTAGGAGGGATAGAAAGTGAGGCTTCTTTTACTGTCCTGGTACCCACAGAACACGGCCCCTGTACCCATCTGTCCACTTTTGCCACGCTATTTAATTTGCCCAAAGAGCTGACTCTTTTTCTGCCATCCTAAAATTGTCTGGAATACTAAGTTAGTGTTCCTTTGCTGCCAAGCAAGGTACAACACATGTGCATTCTACACTCCTTTCCATTTCTGGAATGCAATTATTAACTGCAGGTAGTCCAGCCAATCTGTGACGAAGGTGCAGGCGTGGATATAATGTAGCCTGCATCCAATGATGGTTCTCTCGATGTCTGACAGCTCAACAATACCTTCTGTTTCCACTTCCAAAACAAGTGATGACCTGCCAATCACACTCCCTGTTGCGGGTAAAAGAGTGGAAGTTCAGTGTGAAAAACCATGTGTGACTGCTGTCCCCACAGTCACAGATGATGAAGAGCACGCAGATGCACTTGATGGGGCAGGCGGTGGTTGCACAGGCACGCTAGGCTGCATTGTAGCACAGTGAAATTCACATTGCGACTTATGCTTCATTTTAAGTCGTGTACAGGGTGGGCTCCCCAGTATACAGCAAAACCAGGCAACAGGAAAAGGACTCTAGGCAGTTGGGTTGATAAATGATTGTTTAACTTTACCAAAACAAACAATAAGAACCATGCATACAATTTAAATAATTGAACAATCTATTCTGTTGCCTACTACCTGCTAATCCCTCATGTGTAGCAGTAATTGTGTGTTTGTGCGTGTGTGTGTGTGTGTGTGCGAACACGACTTACCAGTGGCGCATCACAAGAGCTTCCAAGTTACCTACCTAAACATAGACAAAACACATTACCCCCCCTGAATACCCTTGTTAGCTGAAGCCTCACAGATAATGCAGATGAAAACAGTGTGAATGCAAACCACACAGCTCTGCAACACAGTCATGGAAATCTTGAAAAGCAACAGTCAATGCAAACATGTGTTGCTGTCCCTCTATGATTTAAACTGTATGTGACAATTTGACAGTGCAGAGGCAGCAAGTCTTATTGTCTGTAAATAGTCGGCCTACCCAGAACAGATATGTGTTTTGCTAATAAAACAAAGTGTTGCGTGCCCGCATTATTGTCTGGGCACAGCCTACCGTACCCGGGTACTCTGATGTCCAGTTGCCAGAAATACAGACTTTACGCTCCTCTCACGGTAAACAGTATAGACAGCACTGTAAGAATGTTGGTCTGTGGCACAGGATGCTGCTCACTGGCATTACGGGGCTCATCATCAAAGTACAACATGACTCCCCTCACAATTGAACGAAGTGTTTCCGCGGTGGCTCCTTACTGTAACACACACCTTTAGCTTTTCCTTCTGTTCATAGACAGCATCTCCAAGTCCACACCCGAAGAGCAATTTGATATTGCTATAGTGACCAAACAAAGGCAGATCCAAAATAACAGCAGCCCCTTGTGTGTAGTCTGCAACAATGCATGCAATGGCAAATTAGCATGTTGCATTGACAGTGGCTAAAGCTGAGCAATACGCCTTCACGCTATCAATTCATATCCATGTGACACTTCATGGAGGAACTACTCAAAGGTGTGAGTTTTTGCCTTCTACTTACAGATTGTTGACAAATCTTACAGATTCCATGACTTGGGTGATCCTTTGCGATGTCCAAAAATTCACAGGCTAGGCAAGGCTTACAGCCCATGCGACCTGCATAGCCAACACGACTTCTGCTCAGAGTCAAAGTTGTGGTCCAGGATTCAGTTGTTGACGTGCTTCCAGTACTTTGTCTCTGGCCAGGAAGACGCAACGTAACCTCGTCGTCAGTAGCATCCTCCTCCACCTCCTCTGCTGACCTCATCGACTGGCTGACTTTGGTTTGACAGTAAGTGTGGTCTCCAACCTCATCAATAACCCTGTGTGTTTTCATTCCCCTCGTCCTGAGTCCTCCGAGACAACCTCTTCCTGCCCTGACCGAATAGTAAAGTTGTCATTCCAATCAGGTATCTGTGCTCCTCATCATGTTCCCCATTGTCTCCACCAGGAGGATTTACTTTTTGGAAATGAGGGTGTAGATTAGGCTCAGCACCTTCTTCATCGGGGCCTGGATCCCACTCACAAAGCTTCAGGCCATCTGCGCAGATCATTTCCCCTGTCTCATGGAACTCGCTACCTCAACACGTCAGATTATCTGCTACACCCGCAAGCTTCAAACTGAATCTGAAAACTCATCTGTTCAGAAATGACTATAACCTTCAATGACACCACCACCATACGTACTTGACGCTCAACCTAAACCACTCCTACTGTCTCCTCCCAAAAATCGTTTAGAATGTAATCCCGCAAGGGCAGGGCCCTCTTCCCTCTGTACCAGTCTGTCTATAGTTGCTTGTATATGTATTCTGTATGTAACCCCCTTCTCATGTACAGCACCATGGAATCAATGGTGCTCTATAAATCAATAATAATAAAAATAATAATAACTTCCTTGTCTGTACTCATTGCAACTTTGGAGCAGACCTCTGATTCCCAGGCTATAGTGCGACTGAACAGCTATGCAAACTCAACCATCTCTGTTACCCCATACTCAGCAGGGCTGGTGGAAACTTGAGAGCTGTTAGGAAGCAAGTGCGATTGGATTGACACCACAGAGGAATGGAGTATTTGGGATCTTGAAATTGGGGTGGAGGAGAGGCCACTTTATGGAGCACTTGAGATCCATTGAAGCAGCTGCTGTTTTGGCCTCATCTACATTTGTTAGCGATGGTTGTCAGTGAAAAAAAGGATCATATCAGATTATCCATGGGAAGAAGTATACCTGTTATTTTGAATGGTATTTGTTGTTACAAAACCTGTAACCTGAAGCCTGCTGCGGTTTCATTTGCGCCCAGGCGTCAGCTGCCATTTAGGGCTGTGCCTTGGGTTGTCCAGCTGGCTACTTTCTCCTCCACGTCTAAGTGTGGAGAGGCAGCTAGTGCGCATGCGTGTGCCGATTTACCCCAGCCGCAGCCTAACTACAGTGTTTCGCCTAGTGAGTATGCTCTGCCTGACTGTGCCATTGCTAAGGCTAAGTCTTCATTTCGGGATACAGCGCATGCTCCCACACTTAGTGCGAAAAGCCTCTTTGCACAGGTACTTGCATTCCGTGCCGGGTCTAAGTCCTGTTTTGTGCCTAGACACCATGCTAAAGCTGATAGTGTTTTTTCAGAGACTGTATTTCATGCTACTGAGCATGCTCAGGCACTTACTGCATCAGAGACTAGGTCCGGTAATGAACTCTTTGGCCCTGCCCCTGATGTGGGGGTCCCATATAGACCACAGGGCATCAGGTGTCCTGACGATGTGGCCAGGCCACTCCAAAATGGCTTGCAGAGGCCCACCCCTATGACTTGTCACCGCATTATTGATGGTCAGACGATGACTGGTGAGGTGTTTGGGTCATGGCAGCCATGAGGTCATCATTGAAGTTGCGGTTCCAAATAGGACGCTAGTTATGCCACTCATGACGTGTCACTCTGCTTTTGTCTCCAGGAGGTGCATTGTGGTTCACCCTGGTTTGGGGCGGACCCAGGTTATAAAAGGGGCTGGAGCCAACAAGGAGGTGCGCAGTCTTCTATTATGCTCCGAAAGAGCACACCTCCATGTGTTGAACCCATTGCGGCTTTAGGCCAGAGGTAGGCAGGGATAGGGTGTCGATGCAGGCCACCACCACAGTTGGTAACGCAGAACGGTTAAGACCAGCTCCTGTCCTACCAGTCCTGCTTGTGCAGCCCAGTGGCATTAACAGGCCTGCTGCTGCTGATGCACCTGCTGTCCACAGGTGTGGCCCCTACGCACACGGTCAGCGTACTCAATGGCCCCTGTGTTGTTAACAGGGAGTTCCTTGGCTGGGTGGGCATGTGGACCCTGTGACGCTAACAGGGCTCCCAGTCTCCAGATCCGAATGGCGTCTAACTCGGTTCAGGCTACTATTAGTTTCATAGCCACACAGCTCTGTATCCTCCACCAAACCTTCCAGTTGCCAACCTCTCCTTTTCCATCTGGGAGCACGGTGGACACTGACTACTGATGGGGATATATACCTTTCTCTTTCTTTTTTTATTAATTTTCGTTATATAGCGGTAACATAGTATATACCACCTTATCCAAATCTGCCAGTCCCACTGTAACAGATGGTGTTTCTTCAGCAAATGTTACTGTTGCTTAACCACCAAATCCACGGACCAAAACTTTTTTCCCCTTTCCAACACACCTGTTCCCCTTTCCACCAGCATCTGTCCTTTTTCAACTCATTTTGGTATATGACCAAAAGTGCAACTCTGCAGGGACACCGTACTCAACGCCATCTCAGCACAGCAGCCAGCCCTCGGTCCCTCAGATGTGGACAAGTAAAAGACGATTTCCTCCTATCCATGACAAAGCGTTGAGATTCACTCTGTGCAGCACTGGTGTTTAGTGGAAAAGCAGATCTAAGATTGCGTACCACATTCTGCAGATACTCCTGTATATGTGCGTCCATTTCTATGGCAGGAATTATTTCGCCAAATTTTGTCTTGTACCGGGGATCTAACAGTGTGGCAACCCAGTAGTCAGGATTACTTTGAATTCGTACAATCCGAGGGTCATGTTGTAGGTAGTGCAGCAAGAAGGCGCTCATGTGTCTTGTGCATCCAGGAGGACCAAGTCCTTGGTGTGTTGGTGGCAGAGAGGTGAGAATCGTGCCTCCTTCCTCTGCCCTCTCCCCACAACCTCGCATAACCGAAATGTGAGCAAGCTCTCACTCATCTGCTGAGTCTTCCATGCCCATCGCCAGTTCGTCCTCCATTTCTTCATGGGCTCCTGCACCTTCCTCAACACTTTTTGCTGATACTATGCGCCCTTGTTAATCCCTCTCCCTCACCATGACTGCCGCCTAGGTGCCGCTGACCATCTGGACCTCGTAGATCTTGTTATCCCTTCCGAATATGACTCCTCCTGTACTTCCTCCCCTTCCTCTTGTCCCAACACCTGACTCCGAATAATAATTACAGTGTGCTCCATCATGTAGATGACCAGAATTGTCACGCTGAGAATGACATTGCCAGTGCTAAACATCTTCGTCGACATTTGTAAACTGTGTAGCAGGGTGCATAGGTCCTTGATCTGACACCACTCCAGCAGCGTGATCTGCACCACCTCTGGATCAAGTTATCCCAGGCTATATGTCATAACGTATTGCAGCAGGGTTCGGCGGTGCTGCCACAAACGCTGCAACATGTGCATATTCAAATTCCTGCGTGTCGGCACATCGCATTTCAGGCGTTTAACCACCAGACCTAAAGACTTCTGTAGCGACGAAAGTTGTTGAGCTGCTGTGTGCGCACGATGGAAGTGAGCACATAGCGAGCGTGCCCGCTGCACAAGGCCATGTAGGCCAGGATGGTGTTTTTAAAATTGCTGGAGAATTAGGTTCAACACGTGAGCCATACAAGGCACGTGTGTCACATTGCCCTGACGATGGCCCGCAGCCAGGTTTGCATCATTGCCGCACACGGCTGTTAAGTCACCAACGGAGTCCGCTCCGTCAATTTGTACTCCGGTCACCAGGTGACAACGTGTTCCTTTCATGCATAGTGCTGATGATGGGAGAGGAGTCGATGCCAGCGGCGCAGGTGGACGCAGGTTATGCTCACCCACTGGGCTGCATTACCTTGACAGATGCAGAATCTCTGGCTGATTGTAGCTGGTGGGTATCTCACAGATGAAATACCATCATTCAGCTACAACCAATGGGAAGACACCACACCCTTTTTTATGCCCATCCTGTCTGCAGACCACTGCCAGACATAGCTATGAACCTCTGGTTACTTATACCCCCAGTTCAGTTTTATGATTTTGTGTGCTTGTTACCTGACTACTTTTCCTGCTTGCTGTTTATGTACCTTGTTGGCCGATCCGCATTTCACCTCTGCTTGTTTTCTGATTAAGTCCTAGCCGTCCCATTCTGTTCCTGTTCCTCAATTAATGTTTTGACCCTGCCTGACTACTATTCTCTGGAACTGCAGCCTTCCACAGGTATTGATCACCTTGGGCCCTGTGTAATTCCTAATCCCTGTATAGGGGTTAAAGGGTTTCAGGGTTCTAGGGGTCCTGCTTGGTAAGTGGCTTCCCTCTAGCCAATCATTTACAGCCCATCTGAGTGTGTGGATCAAGGAAGGCGTTACACCGTGCTCTCTGCAGAAGGCCATGTGGGCCAGGATAGTGCTTTAAAAATTGCTGGACAACCAGGTTCAACACGTGAACCACACAAGGCACGTGTGTCACATTGTCACAGCGAAGGGCCGCACCCATGTTTGCATCATTGTCGCACCCGGCCTTCCCTGGCTGCTGGTTGAGTGGAGACAACCATTGATGAAACTCGGTCTCCAGAGCTAACCGTCCACAAATTCTCAGCGGTGTGACTCACATTTCCCATACATTTCAAAGTAAACCTTTGACCGCCTGATGGCATTGAGCTCTGCTGCCAGCATAGTAAGGAGGTGTGTGGTATTCCTTGTGCGCAGTTACAAGGAAGGGTGGCCTGACCACACAGGGTTTGCGCCAAGGTGGAGGACCCGCACGAGGTTGAAGAGGCAGAAGCAGTGTATTAACTTCTACATACAGAAGAAGGATTGACACAACTCGTGGGGACGGCAAGACTTGTACAGCAGACCCTTCTCCATCTCTCCCCACAGTAACCCATTGCCCAGTCAGCGACATGTAACGCCCCTGTCCATGCTTACTGGGCCAATTATCTGTGGTGAAATGCACCCTTTCACACAGAGTTTCTCAAGGAATCAGTGATGTTTAGTGCGACATGCTGGTGTAGCGTGTGCACGCCTTTGTTGGAGAAGGAGTGGCGCCTGGGCATCGGCTCTTGGGGCACTGCGATGGGCATAAGGTCTCGAAAATCCTCGGTTAAAAAGGTTGGAAAGGCAGCATTTTGGTAGCCAACAGTTTCCAGATGCTGAAAGTCAACCTCTAAGCCATGTCATGCCCTTCTAAAAGCATGTAAAACACAGTAAGGGGACTCCAACCACAGTCTCCCTCGTTGCCACTAATTGGGCCACACACACCCCACTTGACTGGCATCAGTTGACCCCCATTTTCAAGCTTACAAAGATGCTTTGCATGAAGCACTATCAAAAATACGCCGCGTGCCTTTCCCGTCCCCTGGCTGACCCAGGGGAAGAAAAGTCCTCTGAGAGCCATGACTTGTTCATCTTGGTTCTTTTAGAAACACAGCGAGGGGACTCCAACCACAGTCTCCCTCGTTTCCACTAACTGGGCCACACACACCCCACTTGACTGGCATCAGTTGACCCAATTTTCAAGATGAAAAAGATGCTTTGCATGAAGCACTCTCAAAAATACGCGTGCCTTTCCCATCCCCTGGCTGACCCAGGGGAAGAAAAGTCCTCTGAGAGCCATGACTTGTTCATCTTGGTTCTTTTAGAAACACAGCGAGGGAACTCCAACCACAGTCTCCCTCGTTTCCACTAACTGGGCCACACACACCCCACTTGACTGGCATCAGTTGACCCAATTTTCCAGATGAAAAAGATGCTTTGCATGAAGCACTCTCAAAAATACGCGTGCCTTTCCCGTCCCCTGGCTGACCCAGGGGAAGAAAAGTCCTCTGAGAGCCATGACTTGTTCATCTTGGTTCTTTTAGAAACACAGCGAGGGGACTCCAACCACAGTCTCCCTCGTTGCCACTAATTGGGCCACACACACCCCACTTGACTGGCATCAGTTGACCCCCCTTTTGAAAAAGAAAAAGATGCTTTGCATGAAGCACTCTCAAAAATACGCGTGTCTTTCCCATCCCCTGGCTGACCCAGGGGAAGAAAAGTCCTCTGAGAGCCATGACTTGTTCATCTTGGTTCTTTTAGAAACACAGCGAGGGATCTCCAACCATAGTCTCCCTCGTTGCCACTAATTGGGCCACACACACCCCACTTGACTGGCATCAGTTGACCCCCCTTTTGAAAAAGAAAAAGATGCTTTGCATGAAGCACTCTCAAAAATACGCGTGCCTTTCCCGTCCCCTGGCTGACCCAGGGGAAGAAAAGTCCTCTGAGAGCCATGACTTGTTCATCTTGGTTCTTTTAGAAACACAGCGAGGGGACTCCAACCACAGTCTCCCTCGTTTCCACTAACTGGGCCACACACAACCCACTTGACTGGCATCAGTTGACCCAATTTTCAAGATGAAAAAGATGCTTTGCATGAAGCACTCTCAAAAATACGCGTGCCTTTCCCGTCCCCTGGCTAACCCAGGGGAAGAAAAGTCCTCTGAGAGCCATGACTTGTTCATCTTGGTTCTTTTAGAAACACAGCGAGGGGACTCCAACCACAGTCTCCCTCGTTTCCACTAACTGGGCCACACACACCCCACTTGACTGGCATCAGTTGACCCAATTTTCAAGATGAAAAAGATGCTTTGCATGAAGCACGCTCAAAAATACGCGTGCCTTTCCCGTCCCCTGGCTGACCCAGGGGAAGAAAAGTCCTCTGAGAGCCATGACTTGTTCATCTTGGTTCTTTTAGAAACACAGCGAGGGGACTCCAACCACAGTCTCCCTCGTTTCCACTAACTGGGCCACACACACCCCACTTGACTGGCATCAGTTGACCCCCCTTTTGAAAAAGAAAAAGATGCTTTGCATGAAGCACTCTCAAAAATACGCGTGTCTTTCCCGTCCCCTGGCTGACCCAGGGGAAGAAAAGTCCTCTGAGAGCCATGACTTGTTCATCTTGGTTCTTTTAGAAAAACAGCGAGGGGACTCCAACCACAGTCTCCCTCGTTTCCACTAATTGTGCCACACACACCCCACTTGACTGGCATCAGTTGACCCAATTTTCAAGATGAAAAAGATGCTTTGCATGAAGCACTCTCAAAAATACGCGTGCCTTTCACCTCCACTGGCTGACCCAGGGGAAGAAAAGTCCTCTGAGAGACATGTCCACATTGTCAGTGGACAGACACGTGTGCTTATCTGCCAGCAGACCCCCAGCAGCACTGAAGACAGGTTCCGAGAGAACGCTGGCTGCAGGACACGACAAGATCCCCAAGGCGTACGTGTCGAGCTCAGGCAATTTATCCAGATTGGAAGCTTAAAATGAGCAGGGCTCAAGTTGCACAGTAATGGCATCGATGTTTCCTTGCATATACTGATATATCGGTGTCTCCTCCTCTTTTTCCTTGTCCAGCTCTTTTGTTTTCGCATGAGTATATGTCCTTGTCACTTTCCCAAGTGTTTGTGTTGTGTTGTGAGTTGTTTATCACCTTTTGGACACCTTTGAGGGTGTTTTCTAGGTGTTTTTATGTGTTTGTGATTGCCTGCCATTGTTTCCTATGCAGTTCGAGTTCGGTTCGTCGAATGTTCGACGAACCGAACTCGAACGGGAGCTCCGTTCGGCGAACCGACCTCGAGCCGAACCGGGACCGGTTCGCTCATCTCTACTGTTCTGTGTTGAGTAGTGTGACGAGCCCTGTGCGTCTCAAGGACGTCTCGCCAGCAGTCACCTGGTGGAGTGCAGCATTGATTAAGTAATTTCTTATTCTATAAACACCACAGAGAAGAGAGAAGAAGGCGGCGCACTGCTATTATTACTTCGGGCACTGCGCACACTGCATCTCCTCACACTGGATAATATATATATATATATATATATATAATTTTCTATTTTATAATTTTCTATTTCCTTTGTGTGTGTGTGTATATATATATATATATATATATATATATATATATATAGCTTGGAACGAGCTACGTTTAACCAAGGTGGAATGTGACGCCCCTGGACTAGTCAGGGCGTCACAGGGTACTGCACGCTCTTTATCTCTTAGTGCAGGACTCAACCCCCCATGGTTCTGCGATCCCAACCTATGGTACTGCCTCTATCAGCATCCAAATCTCAACCACACCTCACACCACAACCTGCCAGACACACCAGTGGGCTGCTAAGCTGGAACAGGGCCGCCCACCTAGGTGTCAGGTAGACTGGTGGGAGGGAGAAGAGGAGAGGAGTCGGCTCCAGGGGAGCAAAGGGAGAGGAAGCAGGAATTGAGTGTAGCCCTTGAATGGTGATGAGCTAGGGGAGCGTGTGGCTCCCGTGGAGTTACAGATTGGGTCGCAGACGGTGGTCTGGGACCGGAGGAGTCGGAGACCCAGTCGCAGGGTATTGAGGTTGGGTGCCTGGACCCGGTCTTGGAGGACGGGAGGCATATGAGTCTAATAACTGGCCTGGGACCAAAAGCATGGCGGGGTACTGGACCCTAGCTCGGGGAGTAGCTTCAAGCAAACCCGACAATTAACCTGAGGAGGATAATGACTTTATGGACTGTCCCCAAGAAGCTCAGAGATCAGGGGCACTAGCGCAACGAGGGAGATAGGGCTTTCCAACCCAAGCATTCCACTAAAATCCCAAGCGTGAGCCCTTGAGAGCACAGCTCCACTACAAACAGTAGGTTGCGCGGCCCGGACAGCTTTTATGCCAACGATCACCAGAACACTTCAAATTTGTGCGCGGAGGCAGGCTCCAGACCACCCCGCAGTACTATAGGGGATGGATACCCAGACGGGCTCCCCCAAGAGGGCAGCGGCACCCAGAGACTTGGTTCACCGTGTTGTCAGAGTCTGCTTTGCGGCCGCATCATCACCAACACTGCCTGAGTGAGTACATGGACCTCCTCTTCTTCCAATCCGCACCCCGCTCTCCAACACCACCATCCAGAGTCCCAGGGTCTCCCCTACCCGTGGAGGGAAACATCATCTGGCTGCCCCCACTCCATCTCCCCTGGGTACTCCCATCGACAGCAGCGATACTCCCCTTACCGCGAACCACGGGTGGCGTCACAAACTCTTATCCCCTGTAAATACCCCCTTTACATTTGAGGCCCAAGTCCGGAGACCCTCGAGCCACAGCAGACCCTGGATCCAAGCGGTTCGACCGCTGCAGGGGTGGCATAATGCCTCAAAGATCCTCAACTGTCAGCTTCATAAAATAGTACCCGCAAAACGCCAGTGTCAACGTCTACAGTGAAGAGGCGACTCCGGGATGCTGGCCTTCAGGCCTTCAGGGCAGAGTGGCAAAGAAAAAGCCATATCTGAAACTGGCTAATAAAAGGAAAAGATTAATATGGGCAAAAGAACGCAGACATTGGTCAGAGGAAGATTGGAAAAAAGTGTTATGGACAGACAAATTGACGTGTTGACGTGTTTGGATCACAGAGAAGAATATTTATGGGATGCAGAACAACTGAAAAGATGCTGGAAGAGTGCCTGACGCCACCTGTCAAGCATGGTGGAGGTAATGTGATGGTCTGGGGTTGCTTTGGTGCTGGTAAAGTGGGAGATTTGTACAAGGTAAAAGGGATTTTGAATAAGGAAGGCTATCACTCCATTTTGCAACGCCATGCCATACCCTGTGAACAGCACTTGATTGGAGCCAATGTCATCCTACAACAGGACAATGACCCAACGCACACCTCCAAATTATGCATGAACTATTTAAGGAAGAAGCAGGCAGCTGGTATTCTATCTGTAAGGCCTATGCCACACTTACGTGACAAAACGTAACAGTTTTGTCACGTACGTGTTAAAGGGGTGGTTTGGTCCCCGTGTGCCGTGTTTATGGCAAGTACGTGATATCCATGTGTTATACGTAATAATACACGGAGAACGGAAAGCCCCGCCTTACCTGCATCATCCGGCGCAGTCTGTAATGCTGAATGACAGCGTCCGGTCAAAGCCACGCCCCACTGACGCTGCTTCCGACCCCAGTGAAGAAGAAGCGTTGTTCAAATTCACTGGGGGACGGATGCAGGGGACAGCCGTGGCAGAGACTGCAGGTATGGTGGAGGTGAGTATGTGTTTTTATTATTTTTACACTGACACGTGTCTTTCTCCGGCGCGTGTCACACGGACCCGCATTCACACTACATCCGTGTGGTACGGGTGCGGGTCGTGTGACACCCGTGCTGCCGGAGCAACACGGACATGTCAGCGTTTTTAAAAAACGGACACACGTAAGTTTGGAACGGACATACGTTCCGTTCCTGAATACTTACGTGTGTCCAAAACAATAACAATACATACGACCACGTGGGCCCATGTCTCCGGTACATGAAAAAAAAGGCACACACGTACCAGAGGCACGTGAGTGTGGCAGAGGCCTAATGGAGTGGCCAGCCCAGTCACCAGATCTCAACCCTATTGAGCTGTTGTGGGAGCAGATTGACCATATGGAACAGAATGCCAAAGGTCTGCAAAGCTGTAATTGCTGCAAAGGGAGCATTCTTTGACGAAAGCAAAGTTTGAAGGAGAAAATTATTATTTCAAGTAAAAATCATTATTTCTAACCTTGTCAATGTCTGGACTATATTTTCTATTCATTAGGCAACTCATTTGATAAAAAAAAGTATGATTTTTCATGGAAAATACCAAATTGTCTGGGTGACCCCAAACTTTTGAACTGTAGTGTATGTACTCATCCTGGTATATATGTCCTAATCCTGGGCATATTCTGATATTTATGCATTATCCTGGGCCCGTCCTGGTATATACGTTCTCACTCTGGGCCCATTCTAGTATATATGTGTACCGCCCCTGAGTACTCAGCCTGCTCGAATCCGGGGATGATCGTGGCTCGAGGGACCCGGACCCGGGGGCCTAGTGGACACTCCAGAATAAAAAGGGGATATATACAGAAGGAAAGTTTGTGACGCCACCTGTGGGTTGCGGTAACAGGGAGTACCGCCGCTGCCATTGGGAATACCCAGGGCTGATGGTGTTGGGGCAGCCTGGTGGAGATTTCCTCCGCAGGTAGGAAGGCCCCGGGACTTGGGAGAATGGTGCTGGGGAGTGCTGTGTGGGTCGTAGGACAGGCAGGAGGGTCGGGGCTGCAGGGTACTCACTCAGATCACCATAGTAGTAGCAAGCAGACGAGAAGAACTTACAGGCACAGATGTTAAACCAAGTCTCTGGGTGCCGCTGCCTCTTGGGAGAACCTGTCCGGGTATGCCTCTTCCTATGGCCCTGTTGGGTGATCCGAAGGCCCTCCTCTGTGCACAAATTGTTAATTGTTGACCCTTAGACTTGAAACCATCCAGGTCCCACTCCCCAATTATGTGGAGCAATGCTCTTGGCTGCAGGCACGTGGGATTTTCTGGCCGCTATTTGGCAAGCCTATCCCCCTCGGTGTGCTGGCACTGCCACTCTCTTCTGGGCGCATAGGAGTAGAACATGAAGACTTTACTCACTACAGGCTAACTGCCGGGTTGTATATAGCTTCACCCCGACCTAGGGTCCATGTACCCTGCCGTGCTCAATCCTGGACCGGTTACTGGACCACCAATCCAGTCCACCGCAACCAGATCTCTGACTCCTATGGTCCCGGACCACCTGTCTGCAACCTAGCCGTCTCCTAGGGGCTACAACCCCTCACTGGGAGCTCCAACTCACTGTGACCTCTCCTTTTGAGAGTCACCACTTAACTCCCTGCTACTTCCTGAACTGTTTACTATATCCCTCCCACAATCCTGTCTAGCCCCTAGGTGGGCAGGCCCATTCCCAACTGGTCCTACCCACTGGTGTGCTGGTGCTGGTGTGACGCCCCTGGACTATCTGGTCATCACAGGGTATTGCACAAACTGCCCTCCCATGCAATATCCAGCTCCTTCTTGGTTATGGGTGCCCAACTGTATGGTGTTGCCAACATCAGCTAATCAAAATCCTAGGTACACTCTGCACCACACCCACCAGACACACCAGTGGACAGCCTGAGTGGAATAGGGTCGCCCACTAGGGGGGTTGGTTAGGGGAGGTCAAGAGTGTCAGGAACAAGGAAGTTGTAGTTTGGAAATGAAGAAGAGAGGAAGTCAGGAGCAGGGCTCCTAAGTAGATCTAAGTGGCAGAGGGTGGTCTGGGCCTAGAGGAGCTGGACCTCCGGTCTCAGGGGATCGTGGCAAGGGGCACGGAACTGTCGAGCAGGACAGCCGGCGGCCTTACACCATCACCGGGCTGGAACCAGGGAACGACGGGGTACATGGACCCTAGGTGTCATCCCCGCACACACCCCGACACTACCGCACTCATCATCATCACTGCACACACCCTGGCACTACCGCATTCATCATCATCACCGCACACACCCCGGCACTACCGCACTCATCACCATCACCGCACACACCCCGGCACTACCGCACTCATCATCCCGCACACACCCCGGTACTACCGCACTCATCATCACTGCACACACCCCGGCAGTACCGCACTCATCATCATCACCGCACACACCCTGGCAGTACTGCACTCATCATCATCGCACACACCCCGGCAGTACCGCACTCATCATTATCTCAACACATTCCGACACTACCGCACTCCTCATCATCATCACCGCACACCCCCCGGCACTACCACACTCATCATTATTACCGCACACACAAGCACTACTGCCCCCATCATCATCCTCGCACACATGCAGGCACTACCGCACTCTCATCATCCTCGCACACATGCAGGCACTACCGCACTCATCATCATCCTCGCACACACGCAGGCACCACCTGAGTGAAGTCTCCAGTGACACCGCGACTCACTTCAGTTGCTGCGTGGAGCTGACACAGAGCTGTCGTGTTCTACGGCGCTCCCTGTCAGCTTCATGTAGCAGAGCTGAAAGCGTCGTGTAGATTACTTCGGACCTGGATGTCTGTTTGGGGATTAATAAAGTGGTAAATGAGGTTTTTTTTGTCTTTTATTCCAAATAAAGGATTTTTCGTTGTGTGTGTTTATTTACTTTCACTTACAGGCGAAATGGAAGGTATCTCGGGGAGACGCCTGTCATGATTAACCTAACCTTATTACCTCGATTGCCACCGCACCAGGGCAATTCGGGATGAGTTAGGTAGAGTCCCGGGACTGTCGCATCTAATGGATGCGGCAATTCTGGGCGGCTGCTGGCTGATATTGTTAGGGTGGTGGGCTTCCGATAACGTGGCGCTCCCCATCCTGAGAATACCAGCCTTCAGCCATGTGGCTTTATCTTGGCTGGTATCAAAATTGGAGGGAACCGCAGGTTTTTGGTTTTTTTTAATTATTTATTTATTTATTTTACTGCACAATATAGACCCGTCCGCCGGCGGCTGTGATTGGTTGCAGTGAGACAGCTGTCACTCAGCGTGGGGGAGTGTCTGACTGCAACCAATCATGGGTGCTGGTGGGCGGGGAAAGCAGGGAATACCAGGTTGAATAATGAGCAGCAGCCATTTTCAAAAATGGAAAAGCCGCCGGAGCTTTGTGACAGCCGTAGAGCTGATTGGTGAGTAGGAAAGAGAGAGGGAATGTGCTGGGGATGCAGGACACATGCAAGTACACAACGTGTGTGTGACGACATGGACTCTCATGGGTTAAAGTTTCTTAAAATCCAGCCAGACAGCATGATAGATTGTCTATAGACGGGGGAGAAGTCCCTCATTGTTTTTACAAGACTCTTGTTGACTCAATGTAATTGTGTTGGCCACTGAAAGCCAGACGTATTGTTCTTCAGACATTTCCAGTAACCATTGTATTGTAGTTGTGTATTGATAATGTAATTACCTTAGTAGCCATTGTCTAGTCGGTGACTTGCCGACTCCATGTAGATATACTGAGTCTTTCTATGCACATCATTTAAATGAACATTATCCATGCAGCTTGAAATTCATCCAATGGGAGAAGCAATCTTGTCCAACCAATCGATGAGGACGCAGTGTATCCTAAGGGAAGGTTATGGCTATAAAAGGGACTTCTTTAAGCCACCAGGGTTGATGAAGGTTGATGGATGCTGATGGATCCAGTCTAAGCTCTTTGGAGCTGACTAGAGGATCAGGATATCTTATGGCTTCAATCTAGGGACTCCGGTCCCGGTTGGAGACCATATCCACAGCCTAGGGATTTCGACTCCGGCTGCCAGGATTTTAAATAGAATTCAAAAGATACTAGGGTACAAGGACAGGGGGGGGCCTGGCCCTTATGATGCCCTACGCTTGCCCCTTCCTTGCTGCGGAGGTCGGCACCCTAACACCTGCGCAATAGGCGCCCCCGCTCAACGTAGGCTGTCCCTGTAGGCCCTATCCGGACCCTAACAAATAGAAGGTAACAGTCTAAAGGGGTTAATACAAAGCTGAACCAACAATTAGTTAAATATAACAATATGTTACACCCAATATAATACAGTTTGGGAAATGGTATTGTCCAATATCCCAATATATACAATATATACTGTTAGGGTGCCGACCTCCGCAGCAAGGAAGGGGCAAGCGTAGGGCATCATAAGGGCCAGGCCCCCCCCTGTCCTTGTACCCTAGTATCTTTTGAATTCTATTTAAATTTGATATAAATGTTGGGTATTTTCCCTTTTAATACTGAATAAAATAAAAATTTGTACTTTTAGGAGTTTTTTTCTTTAATTTTGCACTAATGCACTTCTAATTGATTTTCTTATCTTCACTGCCAGGATTTTAACATCAAACCAGGACTACCTAAGGAGGACACTCAGGTTGGGACAGTTCAGTCACCTGTTACAGACTTTGCAGACCTCAGACAGCTTCCTAAATCTGGCATTATTCCTTTCTCGGTGGGTGCCCGCCAAAAGCGGGGTGCTGCTGGGTTGGAGTAAGCGGCCCTGGAACCTCTGAGGCAAGGACATTCTAAATCCCTGGTGAGCCAGCGGAAGGGTGAGACTCTATTGCCTGTTACATTTGTGTGTTTTGTTGGTTATGTGTTATGTGCCGTTAATTGTTTGGGGATCCAATAAAGTCTAATTATTGTGGTTCCCTCACCCTGTGTTGTCTGAGTAGTGTTACGCCCACAGTTAAGGAGGCCGGCGTTCAGTTGGGATGAGCCCTGAGCCACGCTGTCTTTCTAAAGGCAGCGGGTTTTAGTGGACGAGAGCACCCACTGAGCCCCGTGTCTCCACAATTGGTGGCAGCAGTGGGATACTACTCAGCCTGGTTTACCTAGGGGGGCTGCAGCGGACTGGAGTTTTCGGACACCGTCCAGGGCTCAACAACCAGGGAGGCACATAAGCATACCCAGCAGGCCATAGGGGAGGCATTCAGGTTTCGGATGCTGCCATTTCCAACCCCACCAGCTCAGCCATGGGACAAGGACAAGAGAGGAGTTACGACCGCTGCAGTAAATGGATGCTACAGGATCTGTGCCAGAGGCGAAAGATTATCTACTGGAACGCTGAGACTCGGTCAGCCTTGATCCAGAAATTAGTCCGTTGGGATGCCCAGAATGATGCAGAGGACGATGAGGATCCCGCCGATATTGACCCAGAGGATTTAAACTATGTGCCACATCATGGATCTAGTGACAATTGGGAATCAACTTTGTCCAAAATGGCCCAAGCCACAGCATTGTTGGATGCATTGGGGCCTAGATCCTCAAGAGCAGAGAGGGCTTATGTTCTGGAATATGTTTATGGGATTCCAGCTGCAGTACTGCTAACACCAGCCGGTCGAGAAGGATGGTCCCGCTACCCAGCAGAAGCTGCGCCAAAACAAAGGACTACAAACAGGGCCTGTGACTCGCCCAATCTATGGCGCTGTTATACATGTGGGCGCAATGGACATATAGATAAAGATTGTCTCCAAAACCGAGGCCGCATGCTTGGAGCCCGTCTGCCACTCCAACCAGTCAACATATGCCGAGATGAACCAACGAGACCTGAGGAATGCTACTCCCAAGAAACACCAATAGCTGAGGAAGTGGTTTATCCAGTCCACACCCTACGGCAGGCCGGACACCGTACACAAGCCAACCTCCATCCCACATCCAGACGGTCAAGGTCGGTGATATACAGGCTCAGGGACTTCGAGACATTGGATCTTCCATCACTCTGGTAAGCCCAGTTATTGTTTCTCTAGAAGACCCTGTACCAGATTCCCAATTATCCATCTCCCTGGCTGAGGGCCGGCGCTCAGACGTCCCTCTGGCATGTGTGCAGTTGGACCTAAAAACCGACCAGGGAGAGGTCGAGGCGGAGCTTGTGAACAGCCTCCCCATACCTGACATTGTGGAGACTGACTAGAGCAAGGCTGATGTGGAGCTTATGGACTCCGTCCCCACACCAGTTATTTCGGGAAAGGACCAGGGAGAGGTTGATGTGAGACTTGTGAACAGCCTCCCTACACCTGTCATTGTGGAGACTAATCAGAGCAAGGCTGATGTGGAGCTGATGGACACCGTCCCCACACCAGTTACTTTGGAGTCTGACCAGGAAGAGGTCCATATGGAGTTTATGGACAGCCTCCCCACACCTTTCTAAAGGCGGCGGGTTTTAGTGGACGAGAGCACCCACTGAGCCCCGTGTCTCCACAGTGTGTACATAGCCTTACTGTGAAAAGCCACGCTTTTGGTGATCGAACCGTTATGGAACGTTATCTCGAACTGTCGAACGTGAAGCAAATTGTTCGAGTTTGTTGAACGACTCGAACACCGCCCAAAACCACTAGAATTTGAAATTGGCGAACGGTTCAATTCGAACATCGCTCATCTCTAATTATAAGCCTACTCCAAAAATGACGAAAAATCCTACTAGGTTTTTTTTCGGAAGTAGGTGTTACTTTTGGAGGAACCAAAGTACGGTATGTATTCTACTTTGCTATAATGCAAGAAATGCCTACATTTATGCATGGTATACCCATTCCTTAAATTGATTTGGAGAGCTTGGAAATCACATGTTATTTATTTCTTTAATTCTCAATGGGTTTCTGTAAAATGAATCCCAGAAACTTTTTTTTGGAGTTAGAACTTCTCAAACAGTGCCTATATGTGTGAGCAAAGCATGCTTATATATGTGTGTTTGCGCGTGTGTGTATGCGCGCGTGTGTGTATTCGCGCGTGTGTGTATTCGCGCGTGTGTGTATGCATGCTTATATGTGTGTGGGCACGCGAGTGTGCGTGCATGCTTGTGTGTGCATGCTTATACGTTATGTAAGTGTACTTGTGTAAGAGCAGGGTCAAAATGCAGCACACAGAGACGGAGGAACAGTGGTAGCTCAATTTATTAATTTACTGAGAGTGATAGGGAAACAGAAGGCAAGGGAAGGTTTTCACAACAGAAAAATAATTAAATTTCTGGTTACACAAGAAAGTAACAACACAGTTGCTCTTGGAACTCAGCCTAACCAGGGCAAGATATAAACACATTAATTTTTGTGGGAAACAGTATAAAAATGTCAGGGCCTCTGTCCATAGTCTCCAGACCCTACACTTCCCGTCTCTTTGGGCTACGGTCACTGAAATGCACAGTATGCTACGCTCCAACCACTATTAATACAGTCCCCGCATTAAGTACCGCATGGCTGGGCAGGAAGCAACAGCCCGGCGAGGTCGGGTCACCCACTGGTGGCTGTTTTGACTAGTGACGTCTGCGGCTTGCCCACGTAGTCCGGCCTGGGGATCTTCACAGGCGTAGTCGGGGTCTTGACAGGTGTATCAGGGTTCGTGAAGATGTGGAGGGTCTTTCTGGATGGTGCGGGTGTCTTTCTGGATGGTGCAGGGGGTCTTGGGGATCTTGCTGGATGGTGCAGGGGTATTAGGGATTTTGCTGGACGGTGCAGTGGTGCGGGATTTGTGGACTATCTGTGGACTACCTGTTCCAGTATCTTCTGGAGTCGTCTCTCTACCACTCAAATCTTCTGCAGGGGAGACCTCCTTCTGCCCTTCGGTCTGCATGACCACACGTGGCTGTTTCAGAACTGCTTTTACAGTCACAGTCGGCTCCGGGCTTTTCATTCCTCTTCCATTGTCTGTTGCTGAACAGGTCCATTCCTGAAATGCCCCCTCCTGGAAACAAACTGCAGGAATTTTATATCCTAGGTGATTTCTGTTCCCCGGTGTGTTCTTCCTTCAGGCAGCAGAGGGCAGTGTCCCATTACTAACCCTTCCAGGTATCCCCAATACAGTGCACTTTCCTACACGTGTGTGTGTGTGTGTGTGTGTGTGTGTGTGTGTGTGTGTGTGTACATACAGGTGAATCTCAATAAATTAGAATATCATCAAAAAGTTCATTTATTTCAGTAATTCAGTACAAAACGTGTGACATATATTATATAGAGTCATTACAAACAGACTGACCTATTTCAAGTGTTTATTTCTGATAATGTTGATGATTATGGCTTACAGCCAATGAAAACCCAAAAGTTATTAAAAAATAGAATAATTACCACAAAACACCTGCAAAGGCTTCCTAAGTGTTTGAAATCATCCCTTATTCTGGTTCAGTAGGCTACACAATCATGGGGAAGACTGCTGACTTGACAGATGTCCAGAAGGCAGTCATAGACACATTCCACAAGGAGGGTAAGCCACAAAAGGTCATTGCTAAAGAAGCTGGCTGTTCAGAGTGCTGTATCCAAGCATATTAATGGAAAGTTGAGTGGAAGGAAAAGTGTGGAAGAAACAGGTGAACAAGCAACTGGGATAACCACAGTCTTGATAGAATTGTTAAGAAAAGGACATTGAAAAATATGGGGAGATTCACAAGTGGACTGCTGCTGAAGTCAGTGCCTCAAGAGCCACCACACACAGGCGTATCCAAGACATGGGCTGCAACTGTCGCATTCCTTGTGTCAAGCCACTCATGACCAATAGACCTGGGCCAAGGAGAGAAAGAACTGGACTGCTGCTCAGTGGTCCAATGTGTTGTTTTCAGATGAAAGTACGAGCACAATGTGTGCAGAATTATTAGGCAAGTTGTATTTTAGAGGATTTGTTTTATTATTAATCAACAACTATGTTCTCAATCAACCCAAAACACTCATAAATATCAAACCTTAATATTTTTGGAAGTTGGAGTGGCTTTTTTTAGATTTGGCTATTGTCGGGGGCGGGGGCCAGTTTCCCCGTCGCGGAGGCTGCTCGGGGAGATCGCGCTCAGATCCGTTGCCTTCTCCTCGGTGGCTCGAGTGGGCCGGACCCAGGGCTCGAGCAGCGCTCCTCGCCCACGAGTGAAAAGTGGGGAGGGAATTTGATTTTTGGGATATATAGAGTTTGTAATGCCATTCACGGGTTGTGGTGATGGTGGGCACCACCGCTGCTGGTGTCGGGGTTCCCGGGAGCGATGGTGGTGAGCAGCTAGGTGTTGACCCCTACGTGGGTAGGGGCTGTTGGTCCCGGGGCCCGGTAGGAGGGAGGGTTCCGTAGGATGGGTTTGCAGGGTGCAGCGTTACGGTGCAGCGCAGCGCGGTGCCGGATTGCACAGGTGTACTCACTCAGACATAGATGGACAGAGTCTCTGGTAAACCAAACGGCTGGATGGATGGGGCCCGCAGTCAGCTGCAGTGGTCTCCCTGGATAGGTTGATGGTGGCTTTCGTTTCCCTGCACCTGTGTTCTGTATCTTGGCTCCAATGCCTGGGCACCGGTAGTCCGCTCCCCGGCATATATGTGTTGGAGGAGCCCGTTTGCCCGCAGACGCTGGCCCTATGGATCTATGGCCCTTGGCGGTGGCGCTTATCCGGAACGGTTGGGCTGTTGCCTTCAATCGGGACTTGGGTGGGAATGAACCCCTGAGGTCCAGACCGCAATCAGTAAATTTGATTAAAGGTCGGCTTCAAGCCTAATCGGGGTCTGAGTACCCTGCCTGGTGCTTGGCTCCAATCGGCTCCCCGGTTCGGTACTGGGGGGCCACCACCCGACCCCGGTCCTACGGTTCTGCTGACCGTCACCAACTCCTGCAGATGGCCACCAACAGTTTCACTCCTCACTCTCTACCGACCACAACTGGACTCCTTACTGTGTTTTGCCACCTCCAGGCCTGTGAACTCCTCGGTGGGCGGGGCCAACCACCTGGCTCTGCCACACCTGGTGTGGACATCAACCCTGGAGGGTGGCAACAAGGATTTAATGTGTGACTGGTGTGACCTGTCCAGGGAGGGGGAGTGTATGATGTTGTGTCTGTGACTACCTGGCTAGGCCAGGGCGTCACACAATCTTAGGAGGATATCTGTTTGTGCAGGTAACTATTACTGTGCAGAATTATTAGGCAACTTAATAAAAACCAAGCATATTCCCATCTCACTTGTTTATTTTCACCAGGTAAATCAATATAACTGAACAAAATTTAGAAAAAAATATTTCTGACATATAAATACAAAATCCAAAAAAATTAGTGACCAATATAGCCACCTTTCTTTATGATGACACTCAACAGCCTACCATCCATAGATTAGATCAGTTGCTTGATCTGTTTACGATCAACAACTGACAGGACACAATCAGCAGCCACCACAGCCTCCCAGACACTGTTCCGAGAGGTGTACTGTTTTTCCTCCCTGTAGATCTCACATTTTATGAGGGACCACAGGTTCTCTATGTTGTTCAGATCAGGTGAACAAGGGGGCCATGTCATCATGTCATTATTTTTTCATCTTTTAGACCTTTACTGGCCAGCCACGCTGTGGAGTAGTTGGATGCATGCAATGGAGCAATGTCCTGCATGAAAATCATGTTTTTCTTGAACGATACCGACTTCTTCCTGTACCACTGTTTGAAGAAGTTGTCTTCCAGAAACTGGCAGTAGGTCTGGGAGTTGAGCTTCACTCCATCCTCAACCAGAAAAGGTCCCACAAGTTCATCTTTGATGATACCAGCCCATACCAGTACCCCACCTCCACCTTGCTGGCGTCTGAGTTGGAGTGGAGTTCTCTGCCCTTTACTGATCCAGCCTCTGGGCCATTCATCTGGCCCATCAAGAGTCACTCTCATTTCATCAGTCCTTTGAAAAATCAGTCTTAACCCCTTAACGATCCATGACGTACTGGGTGCGTCTTGGATCGTGTGCGGTTAATCCCCGCCCCCTGCCGTGGGCAGGCCGCAGCAATCCACGCACATATCAGCTGATTTCAACAGCTGACATGTGTGCCTGCTAGTCAAGAGTGGAATTGCATTCCACCCGCGACTATTAACCCCTTACATATCGCTGCCAAAATCTGGCAGCGAGATGTATATGCGCGCCGCCATTATGCTGACTTACCCCGCCCAAATCGAAAGTCACGTGACATGATCACATGACGTCCGGTGGTTGCCATGGTAGCACAGGGTCATGTGATAACGCATGTAGCTAACATGAGTCACTTCCTCTCAATGCCGGAATACAGCCAGCATTGAAAGTAAAGCAGCATATCTGCAGATCTTAGCTCTGTAGGTGTGATCTGGAGATATGGCAGAGCGATCAGATTGCTGATCGCTATAGCCCCCTTGGGGGACTAGTAAAATAAAAAAAAAGTTAAAAAAAGTTTTAAAAAATTAAAATAATAAAACACCTAAAAGTTCAAATCACCCCCCTTTCACCCCATTGAAAATTAAAGGTTTAAAAAAATAAAAAATATACACATATTTGGTATTGCCGCGTTCAGAAATGCCCGATCTATCAAAATATAAAATCAATTAATCTGATAGGTAAATGGCGTAGCAGCAAAAAAATTCCAAACGCCAAAATTACGTTTTTTGGTCGACGCACATTTTACGTAAAATGCAATAACAGGCGATCAAAACATTGCATCTGTACAAAAATGGTACAGTTAAAAACCTCAGCTCGAGACGCAAAAAATAAGCTATCACTGAGCCATAGATCCAGAAAAATAAGAACGCTACGGGTTTCGGAAAATGGCGCAAAACGTACACCACTTTTTTTGGACAAGTTGTGATTTTTTTTTAACCCCTTAGATCCAAGTAAACCTATTCCTGTTTGGTGTCTACAAACTCGCACTGACGTGAGACATAACATTGACACATCAGTTTTACCATATAGTGAACACGGTGAATAAAATATCCCCAAATCTATTGTGCGATCACACTTTTTTTCAAGTTTTCCGCACATGGAATTTTTTTGCCGTTTTCCAGTACACTATATGGTAAAAGATATGGTTTCATTTAAAACTACAACTCGTCCCACAAAAAACAAGCCCTTATATGGCAAGATTGACGGAAAAATAAAAAAGTTACGGCTCTTGGAAGAAAGAGAGAAAAAAAAAACAAACGGAAAAACGCAAAATGCCCGGGGGCTGAAGGGATTAAGATATTTCTTGGCCCAGTCTTAATGTTTTATCTTATGTTTCTTGTTCAAAGGTGGTCGTTTTTCAGCCTTCCTTACCTTGGCCATGACCCTGAGTATGGCACTCATTGTGCTTTTTGATACTCAAGTAACGTTGCAGCTCTGAAATATGGCCAAACTAGTGGCAAATGGCATCTTGGCAGCTTCAAGCTTGATTTTCCTCAATTCATGGGCAGTTATTTTGCGCCTTTTTTGCCCAATGCGCTTCTTGCGACCATGTTGGCTTTTTGCCATGAAACGCTTAATTATTTGGTGATCACGTTTCAAAAGTTTTGCAATTTCAAGACTGCTGCATCCCTCTGCAAGACATCTCACAATTTTGGACTTTTCAGAGTCCATCAAATCTCTCTTCTGACCCATTTTGCCAAAGGAAATGAAGTGCCTAATAATTAAGCAAATTATATAGGGTGTTGATATCATTACACCACACCCCTCCTCATTACAGAGATGCACATCACTTGATTTACTTAATTGGTAGTTGGCTCTCAAGCCTATACAGCTTGGAGTAGGACAACATGTATAAAAAGTATCATGTGATCAAAATACTAATTTGCCTAATAATTCTGCACACAGTGTAAGGGCTCATGCGCACACTACATCCTGTCCATTACTGAAATAAATGCACCCTCTGGCAGACTTCACACTGCGTTGTGACAAAAAGAATGCATCCAAAACGCATATATTTTGGATGCATTTTGCATGCATTTTACATGCGTTTTGGATGCATTTTTGTCAGTGCGGTCCCCTGGCAATTCATCTCTGCTACATGCCCACTGACAGCAGACACAGACAGACTTCATTGTCATCCCGCGGCTCTGTCTCTGTGTGCTGTCATGAACTCAGATGAACCTCCGAGGTCAGTGCCAGGACACAGGAGTCCACAGCAGTGACGTCAGAGCTTCACCCGAGTTCACTGACATCGGGCTTCTCTCTCTCTCTGTGTCGCAGCCTGATTTGCGGTCACACGTGAAGGACTCTCCTGTGACCGCAAATCCCCTGAGTGATGAAGTGACCAGCGTGATCAGCGGTGCCGTCACTCAGGTGACCCGCAGCCACAGCTGGAGTCCTCCACCTGAGAGCGGTGGCCGCGGGTAGCCTGAATGACGTCATCACTGATCGCGCAGCTCACTTCAGTTGCTGCGTGGAGGTGACAGAGAGCGGTATGGTCTGTGGCCGCTCGCTGTCAGCTTCATGTAGCAGAGCTGAAAGCGTCGTGGGACCTCATGTGGATTACGTTGGACCTGGAGGGGTATTTGGGGATTAATAAAGTGGTGAAAGAGGGTGTTTTTTTGTCTTTTATTCCAAATAAAGGATTTTTTGGATGTGTGTTTACTTTTTTAACTTACAGGTTAATCATGGAAGGTATCTCGGGGAGACGCCTGCCATGATTAACCTAGGACTTAGTGGCAGCTATGGGCTGCTGCCATTAACTCATTATCCCGATTTCTACCACACCAGGGAAATTTGGGATGAGCCGGGTAGAGTTCCGGGACTGAAGCATCTAATGGATGCGGCAATTCCGGGCGGCTGCTGGCTGATAATGTTAGGCTGGGGGGCTACCCATAACGTGGAGCTCCCCATCCTGAGAATACCAGCCTTCAGCCATGTGGCTTTACCCTGGCTGGTATCAAAATTGGGGGGAACCGCAGGTTTTTGGGGTTTTTTTTTCAATTGTTTTTAAAAAATTTTTACTGCACAATATAGACACGCCCACTGGCGGCTGTGATTCGTTGCAGTGAGACAGCTATCACTCAACTCAACGTGGGGGCGTGTCTGACTGCAACCAATCATAGGCGCCGGTGGGCGAGGGAAACATGGAATACGAGATGGAATAATGAGCGGCCGGCATTTTCAAAAAAAGGAGAAGCCGCCACAGTGTGAACGCCGTGCAGCGCTGCGGCGGTGATCGGGGATCGGTGAGTATGAGAGAGCGGGTGGGAGGGAGAGACTGACATCGACAGAGACAGAGATAGAAACAGAGAGAGAGAGACCGACCGACTGACTGACAGAAAGGCTATGTGCGCACTTTGCTTTTTACCTGCTTTTTTGCTGCTTTTTCAACTGCAGCGTTTAATGCCAAAATGGTTGTGTTCTGCTTTTCAAGCATAGTCTATGGGAATTTGGGTTTCTTGTCCGCACTTTGCAGTTCAAACTGCTGCCTTTTTGTTGCAGAACTTTGGTCAAAAACTCACCTTTGCAGTGCAAAACTCAAATGGCAAAAACAAAAACAGGACAATTGTTTTTGCCATTTGGGTTTTGCCCTGCAAAGCTGAGTTTTTGACCAAAGTTCTGCAACAAAAAGGATGCAGTTTGAACTGCAAAGTGCGGACAAGAAAACCAAATTCCCATAGACTTTGCTTGAAAAGCAGAACACAACCATTTTGGCATTAAACGCTGCAGTTGAAAAAGCAGGTAAAAAGCAGGTAAAAAGCAGGTAAAAAGCAAAGTGCGCACATAGCCAAAGAGACCGAAAGACCTGCATTTGTTATGTCAAATAAACATGCGGATCACAACAAAAATGCAGCGCAAACGCACTGCTTAGCATTTTGGTAGCGTTTTTCTACAACTCATTGATTTCAATGGGTGTAGAACGCTGCCAAAACGGACAAAAGAATTGACATGCTGCTTTTTTAAACGCAGATTTTTTGTCAAATTTTTGACAATCAAAATGCTGAGTTTAAAAAAGCATCGTACGCACAGATTTTGCATGATTCTCATAGACTTTGCTGGGGAAGCAGAACGCATGAATTTTGACAATGTGACGCTGCAGCTTAAAACGCTGCAGAAACGCAAAAAACGCAACATGCGCATGAGCCCTGAATGTTGCATTTCATTTGAAAATCAAGGTCCCAGGGTCTGCAGGAAGAGTGGAGAGGCCACAATCCAAGCTGCTTGAGGTCTACTGTGAAGTTTCCACAATCAGTGATGGTTTGGGGAGCCATGTCATCTGCTGGTGTAGGTCCACTGTGTTTTATCAAGACCAAAGGCAGCGTAGCCGTCTACCAGGAAATTTTGGAGCACTTCACGCGTCTCTCTGCCTACAAGCTTTTTGGAGAGGGAAATTTCATTTTCCAGCAAGACTTGCGCCTGTCCACACTACAAAAAGGAACAATACATGGTTTAACCCCTTCACCCCCAGCAAATTTTCCGTTTTTCCGGGGGGGAGGGTGTCGCTTCCCTTCTTCTGAGAGCCGTAACTTTTTTATTTTTCCGTCAATCTTGCCATATAAGGCTAAGTTCACACTTGCGTTGTTTTGCATCAGTCACAATCAGTTGTGTGATTGAAGCAACGGATGCGTTGTAGATAGTGGCACAACTGATGTGATTGATGCTGCAAAAAAATGATTAGTTGATTTGGGGTTTTTTTACTGTTCTACCGGCGGACGGCTTTTCTGAACGATCAGCTGATCGCCCACCAGCCGGCCGGGCGATCAGCTGATCGTTCACAAAAGCCGGCCGTCGGGCGATCAGCTGATTGTCCCGGCCGCTGGAACTGGAACTGAATTTACAGTCATCATGGTTTTTTACTGTGTGCATGCTCACAGTAAAAAAAATGATCCACCGCACAAAAACGTCACCTTCAGCGTTGCTCCCGCCTGACGGTCTGTCAGTAAACGACTGATCCATCACGCGTCAGATGCAACGCAGGGCCATCAGTCACAATCCATCGCTAATAGAAGCCTATGGGGAAAAAACGGATTCCTGCATAATATTTTGCAGAATACCGTAATTCCTCAAGGAGACGAATTGGGACTGATGCAAAACAACGGAAGTGTGAACTTAAGGCCGCTTTACACACTGCGAACTCGCTAGTGAGATCGCTAGCGTGCATACTCGCCCCCATCGTTTGTGCGTCACGGGCAAATCGCTGACCGTGGCGCACAAAATCTTGCAGACCCGTCACACTACTTACCTGCCTAGCGACGTCACTGTCACCGGCGAACCGCCTCCTTTCTAAGGGGGCGGTTTGTTCGGCGTCACAGCAACGTCACTAAGCGGCCACCTAATCGAAGCGGAGTGGCGGAGATGAGCGGGACGAACATCCCGCCCACCTCCTTCCTTCCTCATTGCCGGCGGCCGCAGGTAAGGTGAGGTTCCTTGTTCCTGCGGTGTCACACATAGCGATGTGTGCTGCCGCAGGAACGACGAACAACATCGTACCTGCAGCAGCAACGATAATTTGGAATAGGGGAGCATGTCAACGATTAATGATTTTGCACGTGTTTGCGACGATTTTCGATCGCACGTAGGTGTCACACGCAATGACATCGCTAACGCACCCGGATGTGCAGCACGAAATCCGTGACCTCAACAATATCGCTTTAGCGATGTCGCAGAGTGTAAAGCGGCCTTTAGCCTCAGACCTTATATTTTGCAGGATGAGTTGTACTTTTGAATGAAAATATTAGTTTTACCGTATAGTGTACTGGAAAATGGCAAAAAAAATTCCAAGTGTGAAAAAATTGCAAAAAAGGTGCGACTGCCCGATTGTTTTTGGGATATTTTATTCACAGTGTTCACTATATGTGAAAACTGACATGTCGATGTGATGCCTCAGGTGGGTAAGAGTTCATAGATACCAAACATGTATAGGTTTACTTTTATCTAAGAGGTTAAAAAAATTCACAAGTTTGTTCAAAAAAATGGTGTACTTTTGCGCCATTTTCCATGATCTGTAGTGTTCTCATTTTTTGGGATCTATGGCTCAGTCACAGCTTATTTTTTGCATCTCGTGTTGACGATTTTAATGGTACAATTTTTGTGCAGATGCTACGTTTTGATTACCTGTTATCCCATCTTGCGCAAAATACGCTGAGACCAAAATATGTAATTTTGGCATTTGGAATTTTTTTGCCGCTACGCCATTTACTGATCAGGTTTATTGATTTTATATTTTGATAGATCCAGCATTTCTGAACGCAACCAAATATGTGTATATTTTTTAATTTTTTTAACCCTTTGATTTTCAATGGGGCGAATTGGGGGTGATTTGAACTTTTAGGTGTTTTTATTTTTTTTAATTTTTTAAACTTTTTTTTTACTGTTTTTTTTATTTTACTAGTATCCCTAGGGGATTATAAGGATCAGCAGTCTGATTCCTCTTCCATTTCTCCAGATCACAGCTACACAGCTGAGATCTGCAGAAAATCAGCTCTCCTATTACACACCGCAGTCTCCCAGGGGTAAGAGGAAATGACCTATGATAGCAACAGGAGTCATTACATGACCCAGTGCTACCATGGCATTCATCGGATCCACGTGATAACGTCACGTGACTTCCGATGGCACTGGGTAAGTGAACGTGACTCGCCCCCCGGGGCCTGGGGAGACTCGTTACCGGGCCGTGGTTCTGGTTCTGCTGCTGCTGGGACGCCGCGGTGGCTAGGCCCGATTCCGTGACCCCGTGGTGTCATTTAATAAAGATATAGGGGATAATTGTTGATTCGTGACGCCACCTGTGGTATGTGGCAAGTTTGGTGCCGCCGCTGTGGGATATTTTTTCACATGATCTGTTGTCCTCTGGTTTTTAATTGTGTTTGTCTGATGTTTACATCATATATAGAAATTTAATTGCAATCATGTTATGAGTTCCAAAAGGTTATATTGACAGTTAGAATGAGTTAATGCAGCAAGTCAATATTTGCAGTATTGACCCTTCTTCTTCAGGACTTCTGCAATTCTCCCTGGCATGCTCTCAATCAACTTCTGGACCAAATCCTGACTGATAGCTGTCCATTTTTGCATAAGCAATGCTTGCATTTTGCCAGAATTTGTTGGTTTTTGTTTGTCCACCCATCTCTTGATGATTGCCCACAAGTTCTCAATGGGATTAAGATCTGGGGAGTTTCCAGGCCATGGACCCAAAATCTCTATGTTTTGTTCCATGAGCCATTTAGTGATCACCTTTGCTTTATGGCAAGGTGCTCCATCATGCTGGAAAAGGCATTGTTGGGCGCCAAACTGCTCTTGGACAGTTTGGAGAAGTTGCTCTTGGAGGACATTCTGGTACCATTCTTTATTCATGGCTGTGTTTTTAGGCAAGACTGTGAGTGAGCCGATTCCCTTGGCTGAGAAGCAACCCCACACATGAATCGTTTCAGGATTCTTAACAGTTGGCATGAGACAAGACTGGTGGTAGCGCTCCCCTCTTCTTCTCCTAATAAGCTGTTTTCGAGATGTCCCAAACAATTGAAAAAATGAGAAAATGACTTTACCCCAGTCCTCAGCAGTCCACTCCCTGTACCTTTTGCAGAATATCAGTCGGTCCCTGATGTTTTTTCTGGAGAGAAGTGGCTTCTTTGCTGCCCTCCTTGAAACCAGGCCTTGCTCAAAGAGTCTCTGCCTCACAGTGCGTGCAGAAGCACTCACACCAGCCTGCTGCCATTGCTGAGCTAGCTCGGCACTGCTGGTAGTCCGATCCCGCAGCTGAAACAGTTTTAAGATACGGTCCTGGCATTTGCTGGTCCTTCTTGGGCGCCCTGGAGCCTTTTTGGCAACAATGGAAGCTCTCTCCTTGAAGTTCTTGATGATGCGATAGATTGTTGACTGAGGTGCAATCTTTGTAGCTACGATACTCTTCCCTGTTAGGCCATTTTTGTGCAGAGCAATGATGGCTGCACGTGTTTCTTTAAAGATAACCATGGTTAACTGAAGAGAAACAATGATACCAAGTACCAGCCTCCTTTTAAAGTGTCCAGTGGTGTAATTCTTACTTAATCATGACTGATTGATCGCCAGCCCTGTCCTCATCAACACTCACACCTGTGTTAATGGAACAATAACTAAAACAATGTTAGCTGCTCCTTTTAAGGCAGGAATGCAATGCTGTTGAAATGTGTTTTGGGGGTTAAAGTTCATTTTCTTAGCCAATATTGACTTTGCAAGTAATTGCTGTTAAGCTGATCACTCTTTATGACATTCTGGAGTATATGCAAATTGCCATTAGAAAAACTTAAGCAGTAGACTTTGTAAAAATTAATATTTGTAGCATTCTCAAAACTTTTGGCCATGACTGCAGCTCTCCACAGGTAGAGCTGGGCCCCAGGGCAGATGATGGTGGCAGTAGTAGTCTATTAGGGCATGCACATGCGAATAATGGAGCGACTTAGGTGTGCAGTCAATAGGTGTTTGCTCACTGCAGACGGTTACATACATGCCGTGGACCACCTTTGAGGTGCTGGGATTCACCGTGATGGGCTCCAGTTGATCCCGGGTAGTTCAGAAGTCGAGTCCAGTGCACCTTTCTTCAGTGTACTCTTTCCGTGGCCAAATTCTGCCCTGGCTTCGCCCCCCTGCCTTGTGCCCTCGCTCACTAAACCCGGTTCCAGTGCCCATGAACCCTGTTGGGTGGCGTGAAGCTCTATCCCTTTGGTCCTATTGGTCACTTTCCAGTGAATTCTTGTGAGGTGGTAGCTTCGGTGCTTGAAGTCACCTCAGCCACTAGTTTTACTAGGGAGCCCATTGGTTTAATCTCCTCTAGCCTGGGAGCCAGTCCCCGAGTTGCGACCATGTGCCTCAACTCGATTATATACTGAACAAGGCCACAGGGTAGTATAGTGTTTCCCATGGGCTCTGGGACCCTTCTATCTATGTCCGGGCCAAGCGGGACCAGCTCCAGATCGCGGGTCTTCGCTCCTCCACTCCTCCTATTCAACTTTTGACTAACTCTCTCCACACGATACCTCTGTTCCCGCTCAGCTGACTCCACCCCCCCAGTGTGGTTTAGATATAATCACGCCCTTACCATGTTTGGTGATGTGTTACTAAGTGAGTGTGCTGTACTTTTGCATGAACCGGCATTGACCACCTCCTTACCCAGGATGGAATACTGGCTGTGTACCACCCCCATGTCAGCGGCCAAGCTGCTCGGATCCAGAACCACGGTGGCTCGAGGGGTCTCCGGACCCGGGGGTTCGCGCGGACACTCGAATTTGGAAAAGGGGTTATGTACAGGGGGAGTTAGAGGTTTGTGGCACCACACACGGTGCGTGGTAATATGGAGTACCACCGCTGCTGTTGGGGAGCCCGGTGGCGGTGGTATGGCAGCAAGATGTTTAACCCCTCCGGGGATAGGGGTTGCGCCCCGGGGCCCGATGGTGTTGTTGACAGGGTGCCGTTGGGAAAAGGAAGGGGTTTTCTGCGTACTCACTCAGTCCAAGAATACTGACACCAACAGCTTGTAAACCAGAAGTCTGAGCACCACTGTAGCAGGGAGGGAGCACGCGTGGATCCGTGCCCTTGGTGTTGCTTGTTAGCCTGTGGACTTTTCCGTGGCACCTTCTCACTGTTGGACCCTATAGTATGGAACTAATCGGGTCCCGCTCACCCGTATGGCTAACAGAGTGAGCTTGCTCTCAGGGTTCACGCTTGGGATTTTTTGGACTGTATTGTGGGAAAGTCCTATCCCCTCGTTGCGCTAGTACCCTTATTTTGGAGCGGGTGAGGGATGAATCTTGAAGACTTCACCCCCGATGGGTAAATTACCAGGACGCTTGAAGCTACTTCCCGGCCTAGGCCCTCAAGGCCGCCGGCTGCCCTCCTCGGCAGTCCGTGCCCCTTGACATGATCCCCTGCGACCGGAGTTCCAGCTCCTACCAGGCCCAGACCAACGTCTGCCACCTAGTAACTGAGGAGCTCAGCTCCTAACCTGTGACCTCTCACTTCAAGAGTCACTTCACAACTCCTTTTCACTTTTTCACTTTCCCCTACCAACTCCCCAAGTGGGCGTCCCTATTCCCTTCAGGCCCCCATTGGTGTGTCTGGTGGGTATGGTGCAAAGTATTCCTCGGATTTTGACTGGCTAAGCTCTTAGCAACACCAAAGGACCAGGATCCGTAACCAAGGAGGATTGGATATCATGCAGAAGGGCAGATTGCACAATACCCTGTGACGACCTGATAGGCCAGGGCATCACAGCTGAGGTGCAGTACCTCTGTGGTAACTAAAGCCTCAGGGGTGCCACAAATGCTTACCGCAAAGCGCGGTTTCTTCTCGCTGTCACATTATGACAGCGAGATGCAAGGGGTTAACAGGCATGAGTGGAGAGCGGATCCACTCGTGCTTGATAGCCACACATGTTATCTGTTCAAATCAGTCACCATGTTCAGGGATCGCTGCCGACTGCCCGAAGCAGGCAGTGGGAATTAACTTCACACCACACGATCCATGACGTACCCAGTATGTCATGTGTTGTGAAGAGGTTAATAACCACAGTATCATTGTGTTTGCTTGGCCAGCAAACTCACCTGACCTAATCCATTGTTAAGAGGAAGATGAGAGACACCAGACCCAAGAATGCAAACGCGATGAAGGCTACTATCAAAGCAACCTGGGCTTCCATAACACTTCAGCAGAGCCACAGGCTGATCGCCTCCATGCCGCATTGATGCAGTAATTCATGCAAACGGATCAAGTATTGAGTGCATTTACTGTACAGACTTTTCAGTAGGCACCAACATTTCTCAGTTTAAAATCATTTTTTCAGTTGGTCTTATATAATATTCTAATTTTCTGAGATAATGACTTTTGGGTTTTCATTGGCTGTAAGCCATAATTATCAACATTAACAGAAATAAATATGTGATATAGATCACTCTGTGTGTAATGACTCTATATAATATATGCGTTTCCCTCTTTGTATTGAATTACTGAAATGAATTAACTTTTTGATGATATTCGAATTTATTGAGATGCACTTGTATGTGTGTGTGTGTATTCTTGTGTGTGTCTGTGTGTGTGCATGTTTTTGTGTGTGTGTGTGTGTATGTGTGTGTGTGTGTGCGTGTTTGTGCGTGCGTGTGTTTGTTTGTGTGTGTGTGTATTCTTGTGTGTGTGTGTGTGTGTGCATGTTTTTGTGTGTGTGTATGTTTATCTCTGTATATTTAAAATAAAATATTAATATTTAAATGGATAACTGTATTTTTGTGCTTCTAGATAAAATAATGGTTTCTTGCAGTGTCTGCTTATTTCCGCAGTTAACTTTGCAAAGTTTCCAGACAGTGTACACCTGACCTATGACCTTGAGGGTGTCTCCCAGGAGGAAACCATGGCAACCAGACTTAACCATGAGATAAAGAAAAAACAAAAAGCAGCACCAAATGTGCACTACAGCACTAAACATTCCAAACTGTACTTATTTTAAAAATTTTGAGATTTTTGGCAAAAAATTGCAATTTCTTGAGCTGCTTCGCCACGTCACGGCAAATCTCATTTGAAGCAGTCCTACACTAAAATATTTTTATAAAATGTGCCATACGGCCTCACATATGAATAGTAGAACTGCTCTCAGCAGCACTCACCTGGTCTATTTCAATCCCGTACCCATGACTGAGTCATGGCTGTGGGCGGGACAGGTCCAAGCAAATGCTGCATGAAGTAAATAGCCTGTGGACAAAGCCTGATGACTTAATGTGAACAGTCACCAACCGCCAAAATCTAGACAGATGGAATACATCCCAAATTGGGGTGCAAAGCAAGGTGGAGGTCAACCACCGACCAATTCAATGAAGAAAAAACAAAAAGCAGCACCAAATGTGCACTACAGCACTAAACATTCCAAACTGTACTTATTTTAAAAATTTTGAGATTTTTGGCAAAAAATTGCAATTTCTTGAGCTGCTTCGCCACGTCACGGCAAATCTCATTTGAAGCAGTCCTACACTAAAATATTTTTATAAAATGTGCCATACGGCCTCACAGATGAATAGTAGAACTGCTCTCAGCAGCACTCACCTGGTCTATTTCAATCCCGTACCCATGACTGAGTCATGGCTGTGGGCGGGACAGGTCCAAGCAAATGCTGCATGAAGTAAATAGCCTGTGGACAAAGCCTGATGACTTAATGTGAACAGTCACCAACCGCCAAAATCTAGACAGATGGAATACATCCCAAATTGGGGTGCAAAGCAAGGTGGAGGTCAACCACCGACCAATTCAATGAAGAAAAAACAAAAAGCAGCACCAAATGTGCACTACAGCACTAAACATTCCAAACTGTACTTATTTTAAAAATTTTGAGATTTTTGGCAAAAAATTGCAATTTCTTGAGCTGCTTCGCCACGTCACGGCAAATCTCATTTGAAGCAGTCCTACACTAAAATATTTTTATAAACCATTATTAACCATGAGATAGTAGGATTAGCTTTGAATTGGTCTGGAATTTTAGGTATCTTGTGTGGTTCCACAGGAAGTATCAAGTGCTGTGTGGAATTATTACAGCTACAATGATTCATTGTTTTTTCCTCTTTTTTTCTATATAACCTACGTATAATCAAGTTTAAACGCGCACAACTGTTTCTATAAGGCCTCTGCCACACTCACGTGAATTTCACGCACGTGCCGAGAGACACGTATTTTCCCTGCGTGTTGTGTGCAGGTAAGTACGTGTCTCTGGTACGTGCGTGACACGTGTGTTCTACGTGTGCTATCCGCGATAGCACACGTAGAATCAGTAATTATTATACTCACCTGGTCCTTCCTGACGTCCGCGCTGCTGTCCGTGGTGCTGATCCTCGGGCTCCAGCCCTCCCGTCTCCCCGCTGCTGCTGCTGCCAGGCAGTGAAGTGAATATTCAATGAGAATAATGAGCGGCGGTCGGCAGCAAGAGGCAGCAGCGGCAGAGACAGGAGGGCTGGAGAAGGTGAGTTAATGTTTTTTTTTTTTTTCACTGACATGTGTGTTTTCTCCGGCGCGTGTCACACGGGACCGCATCCACACTACACCCGTGTGGTGCGGGTGCGGGCCGTGTAACACCCGTGCTGCCGGAGAAAACACTGACATGTCAGCGCTTTGAAAATCGCACACACGTACAAACGCACACGGACACACGTTCCGTGTGGTTTTACGTGTGTGTGCCTGCTACAATAGGGTAGCATTGGTTAAAGTGTCTCCGTGCCGCCGGTACGTGTAAAAAATGACAAACACGTGCCGGCAGCACGGATGTGTGGCACAGGCCTAAGTAAAAGTGTTCTGGTGAATATAAATCCCAGTCATAAGCTATTAGTATTATGATAAATATTCAAATTCTAGATGTTAATGAAAGAAATATAACTCTAAAGCAATGTGAAATATGTAATAAATAATACAGCAATATTTATAATATTATACCCTTAAAGACGCTGCCAATTCTAATTTTTGCATATTCATTTTCTACTCTCCTTTTCAAAGATAAATCCCTCCCTCCCCTACTCCGTGCCGGCCCGCCCCTCGCAGCTGAGGTCCACTCGCACAGTCGGACCTCAGACACATGTGTAGTGGGTGAGCATACCCCCTACAGGAGGGAGCTGAGATAACCTGGAATTGTAATTAATAAAAATGTTTTATTTGTATCTGCATGTGTATTGTGTTAGGGTACCCCTAGTGGCCGGGTGGGACGGCTGTCACCACAGTGGGGAGGAGGAGCCGGCAGAAGCAAGGGGGAAGGCAGAGCAAGGGTGGAGAAGGAAAGAAAAGATCAGGAGAGCAGTTGTCTCGGGGACGGGAGCGGAGCAGCAGAGCCGGGGCAGAGTGTGGGAGCTGAAGGACAGAAAGCTGGAGAGAACAGGAGCGGGTGGAACCTCATAGGGTGAAGCAGTCCGGTGTGGGTCCGGGCTGTGGGTAGCCAGAAGTGGGAGCCGGGCGAAGAGGAGTAGTCAGGCACATCCCCACTGGAGGGGACGCAAGGACAGGCTTTCCCCAGCTGAAGGAAGCGTATCATCACCTTATTGCCTCGTGTGGAGCTTTGTGAAGAATAAAGATGTTTGTTAATTGCATTGAACCATGCCTGAAGAGTGTTTGTGCGCCGGACAACACCTGCACCACCACCACACTCTGCCCCACCAAGGCATCTCCTGTCCCCCCAGTGACGGTGGCGCCAGGGGTAAGCCTGACACAAAGGGCCACGACTACAAGCCCGGAGGCACCCCTGGCACCCCGTTACACATGCACACTCACATGACACTCGGTTCCTGCTGTGCTGCCAGCGTGAGCTGTCATGCGTGTTCTGTCCCCACTTAAAGGCGATGGAAGGTGCGTAGTTGTGAGAGGTTGTGAGAGTCTTACCTTCGTTTTTCCTATAGGTGGGGCAGACAGGACCAGAGCGCTCCAGAGTGAAAACATGCACATGCTGAGATGAAACAATGGTGGTTTATTTTCTCCAAAGGTTAGGACATGCAGAGTGCAGTAATCCAAGTACTTGGCATTGTTTCTCCAGCGATGCTTGCCTCTGAAGCTACTACGTGGTCAGAAGACTTTGCTCCTAGTAGCTCCAATAAGGGATGTGTTTCTCACAAATCTCTGGCTGGAATGAACAAGCCAGGAAGTGATGCAAGAGGGTCATCAGACACTCCCATGGGCTGGACAAAAGAAACAGAGGAGCCGAAAGGTCTGACCAGTAGATGGCAGCAGAGACAAGCATGAAAAACATTAAATAACAGTTTTAACTAAGACAAATAGAAACAGCACACTCCCCGTCTGAAATTCACTTTGGGGATTTCACTATTGAGTCCATAATACAACCTGAAAGGAAAGGCATGTTAAATGCAAAAACAAGCTCAATTGAGTCCAAAACAAGATGGATGGCTCAAAGTTCAGGTCCGGTAGCGTTCATCCCGTAGGGACGCTCTCTATGGGCAACAGCAGAACAAGTTCGTGGATTCGCCTTGCAAAGGTCTTCGTCTCACCTTTCCTGATGACCTTTAGCTCCACCTTCCGAACATTGCCGTCCTGACTAGGCAGTATCCTAGTAATTAGTCCCATAGGCCAGTCAGTCCTTTCTGTGGTCTGATCTTTCATGAGAACTAGGTCTCCTTCCTTGAGGTTCGGCTTGGGATGTCGCCACTTCTTTCTTCCTTGAAGAATGGTGAGGTATTCCTTCCTCCATCGGTTCCAGAAGTAGTCAGCCAAGTATTGAACCCGTTTCCAGTGTTTTTGATAAGTGTTCGCGTGGGTGAACTCTCCGCTGGGCATTACCGCGTTGTCAGTTTTTTGGGTAATGAGAATAGTAGGAGTTAATATGGTTGGTGTTTCTGGATCCATGGTCACCAGCACAAGGGGTCTTGAATTGATAATGGCTGAGACTTCAGCTAAAAGAGTGACTAGAGTCTCATGTGTGAGTCTTGAGGAATTGACGTCCATTAGCATGGAGTTCAAGATGTTGCGTGAAATCCCGATCATCCTCTCCCAGGAGCCTCCCATGTGAGAACTGTGAGGGGGATTGAAGATCCAGGTGCAACCTTTCTCTGCCAGCTGATCTTGGATAGGTTTGGTGTCGATGTTCAGTTCTCTACATGCACCAACGAAGTTGCTTCCACGGTCAGACCTCAGCTGTTTCACTGGTCCTCTGATGGCAAGGAACCTTCTCAAGGCGTTGATTAGGCTGGAGGTATCCATGGACTCTAACACCTCAATGTGAACGGCTCGAACACTCATGCAGGTGAATAACACAGCCCACCGCTTGCTGTTTGCTTGGCCTCCGCGAGTTATGCGTGTGGACACCATCCATGGTCCGAAAACGTCTAGGCCCACGTAGGTGAAAGGTGGCTCTGTGGAAAGTCTGTCTGTAGGCAAGTCAGCCATTTGCTGGTACAGTTGTTTTCCTCTCGCTTTACGACAGTGCACACAATCGTGTAGTATTCGTGCTACACGTCTCTTCATTCCAATAATCCAGAGGCCTGCAGACCGTAAAGCACCTTCTGTAAATTGCCTGCCTTGGTGTTCAGTCTTTTCATGGTGGTGTCGGATCAGCAAGACTGTAACATGGTGTTTGTTGGGAATGATGAGAGGATTTTGTTCTGCAACTCCAAGATGAGCCTGATTTAAACGACCACCAACTCTTAGTAAGCCGAAACTGTCGATGACTGGGTTTAAATTGGCGAGAGGACTTCTTAATGGAATCTGCTGTTTGTTGTATAAACACTTCCATTCTATGGCGAATTCGCTCTGTTGGAGGTGGCGTATTATGAGGGACTCGCTATGGGAGATGTCCTCAGCAGAAAGGGCTTTGTGGCAGACATGCCAGCGATGACAGTCTTTGGTTTTAAGGTCAGTACGACAGCATCTTGCGATATGCACTAACCTAGCGACAGTCCTGACGAGCCTCATCCAGCTGGAGAAACGTTCAAAACGTTGGCAACCAAAGTTGGAAGTTTTTTCTGCACTGGTGGCCAGGGTATTGACTTCAGCTCAGACATCTGGATGGTCGTCTGGATCTAGGATGCTGAAGGCTTCCTGGACACCTTCTTCTGACTGTCTCAGCAGGAACTCTGGACCTGTAAGCCAAGAAGAGTTAGCAAAAGAACTTATAGACGTAGGTCTAGTTGCGTGATCTGCTATATTCAGTTCAGCTGGTGCGGGTTCTGCTAGGTTGTTGCGGACTTCCTTGTCCATAAAGGCGACGCTGTGTTCTCTCATTTCAGGCTTGCTGTTCATGGAACGCTGAAGAGAGTTAAATCTGGTCTGAGCTTGAGCTCGGTTGTTTGGGAGTCTTACCCTGGTAGATCGGAAGGGTAATGGAGAGGCCCAATGGTTGGTTTTGTCTTTAGAAAACGTACAGTCCATTATTCCGATGAATTCTCTGTCCTCTACTGACAAGGCTACTTTATCGTCGTCCTTGGTTGTGTGAAAGACTGATCTTCCCAAGTTGTCGATATGCAGAGAAGAAGCGATGTCAGGTAGCTGTATTGTGTCTGGAGACTTCTCTTTCACTCCATAGTGATGAGGACATGGCTTTAAGCAGGTTGTGCGCCCATCTCCATGCACATAAGTCTTGAAGGAATCAATTTCTGATCGATCAACGCACACATTTCCTATGACTACCCATCCCAAGTCCAGTCTCTGGGCGTATGGTGCATAGTCAGGACCATTACACTGCTGTCGCACCTTGTGTACCCTTAGATTGTCTCTGCCGAGCAGGAGTAGAATCTCTGCGTTATTGTCCAGAGGTGGGATAACACTAGCGAGGTGTCTTAGGTGTGGTTGATGAAATGCAGCTTCTGGGGTAGGAATTTCATTCCTGTGGCTGGGTATTTGGTCACATTCAACGAGCGTTGGTAGAGGTATTTCAGTCTTCCCAATGATAGGAGAAGCAATGAATCCCTGGGCTCTTCTGCCGCTAGTCTCTATGCGACCCGAGCAGGTGTTCAAGGTGTAGGGTTCTGATGGTCCATTAATTCCGAAGGCTTCAAAGAATTTGGTTCCTGCTAGGGACCGGTTGCTTTGGTCGTCTATGATGGCATACACCTTCATTGCCTTTTCTGGATGTCCCTCGGGATAAACCTTGATGAGGCATATTCGGGCACAACATTTCTGTGTTTGGCCCTCTCCACATACCTCTGAGCGTGAGCAGGAGACGGCTGTGGTGGTGTCAGTCTGATTCTTGGACTCCCCGCCATGACTTGGAGTGGGAATGGTGGTGACTGCAGCCGGTGTGTCTCTAGCTAGCTGGGTTGAATGCATGGCTGAAACGTGTTTTTCACTATGACACTCCTCACACTTGACGATGGATTTACAGTCCTTGGCCATGTGCTCAAGTGATGCGCAGCATTTGAAACAGATCCCAAGCTCTGTCAGGACTTTCTTGCGCTCCTGTAGGGTTTTGGATCTAAACCCTCTGCACTTGTTCAGTGAATGCGGTTTTTTATGGATGGGACATTCTTGATTGAAAGACTTATCTCGTGATGAGATGGTGTTCTGTTTATCTGTGCGTGCTGCAGGTGATGGTAGCTCAGTCTTCCTGACACTCACAGTGTTCTTAATGTCTCTGCGTTTGTGTATGGCACCTTCATACCTTGATGATGATGATGTTGCAGCTGCCGAAGTGTTGAACTCTAGGAAGTCGAGGCTGGGGTCGTTCCTCATCTGGCCCTGCTCGTCAATGAACTTGCAGAACTGAATAAATGGGGGAAAGGTGACGTCATTCATTCTTTTGTACCTTGAGACTGACGTTGCCCATTTCTCCTGCAGACTGTATGGCAGCTTCACCACGATTGGGTTCACTCCATGGGCTGTATCCAGGTAGCACAGCCCAGACAGATGAGGGTCTCTTTTGGTGAGCTCCAGCTCCATGAGCAGATCACTTAGGTCTTGAAGCTTGTGGACTTCTTTAAGGTTGATCTTTGGGATGTCCTGCAGTCTCTTGAATAGGGCTTTCTCTATTGCTTCTGCGCTGCCAAAGGTGCGTTCTAGTCTCTGCCATGCAGCAGCGAGACCTGCTTCTGCTTGTCCCACAAAGACGGTTCTGAGGCTCTTGATACGGTTTGTAGAGCCTGGGCCCAACCACTTGATCAGGAGGTCGAGCTCCTGTTCCGCAGTGAAGTTGAGATTGGCGATGGCTGCCTTGAAAGTTGCTTTCCAGGCCCTGTAGCTCTCTGCACGATCATCGAATTTTGTGAGACTAGTGTTGATTAGCTCTCTGCTCACCATGAACCTGGCAAACTCAGACATATCTGATTTCTCACCACTTGTTGCCACGACGACTCGTTATGCCCCTGGGGCGTATGGGCTGCCTGGCGTGAATGGATGAGATGTTCCCGGGTAAAATGATGTTGCTGCAGGGTTGAGCTGTGGTTTAGCCTCTGTAGATTCTGATGACCGCTGCTTGAGCTGTGGAAGTGGGTCAGGAAACACTTGGTTGTCATCTTGCTGTGGTGGCTGTGTTTGAGAGGGCACCTCTTGGTGACTGTTATTAATTTGCTCGGGTGCTTTAGGTGGCACTGGCACTGGTAGAGGTAAGTTGAAGGTTTCGGTGTTTCGGTGTTGTCGGCTTGGACGGTACTGCAAACCGGGGTTGCTACAGGTAACTGATTCAGTACATAGTCTCTTGTGCGATCAACTGGATTGTCTGCTTCCAGTGGTGGCGAGTCAGCTGGATCAGGACCTTGGATCAATGCTTGCTCAAGTAGTCTCACTTTAGCTAGCGCAACTTCCTCTTCCATCTGTGACCGAAGAATCTTTATCCGAGCCTCCGCTTCTGCCCTTTTGGCTTCCGCTTTAGCAGCTTCTGCTTTTGCATGGGCTTCTGCTACTGCCCTTTTAGCTTCTTCCTCTACTTCTCTTTCTGTGAAGGAACGTCTCACCTTGGATTCCTCTGCTCTTATGCGGGCCTCTAGTATCCTGTCGCTCAGGGCTGAGCTTCTTGAGGATGATGACCCGGATGACCGAGAGGAACGTCTAGATGAGGTTGATCGGTGTGATCTGGTTTCTTGCTGGTGAGAGATACGGTGTTCGGCCTTGTCTATGGCATCTTGCACCTTGGCATCTCTTTCCTTGTTTACCTCTTCTGCCTTGCTCAGGTCTGAAAGAGCTTCATCAATTTTAGAGTCTTTTAGAAAGGTAATGTACCTTGTTGACAGTCTCTTGTATCTTTCATGAGCTGTGTTCAGCCGTTCCAGAGCAGCTTGTAAGCATGTGGCATCACCTGATGAGGATTCAAGTCTTGGCATGTAATATGTGACTCGTTCCCACTGTTCTTCCAGGTGTTCACATAGCTCATCTTTCATAGTGTGATAGTTTTCAGCGGCCTTTATAGTGGGTTTGGAAGAGCGCTTCGGTCGGACAACTTGGTCTGCTGAAAGCGTGGGCTCTGCCTCCTGGGCTTCATAATGGACAGTATTAGATTGTATTTGCTCTGTTTCAGCAGTGAGGAACTGTCCAAGGTCTTTTTCAGCCATTTTGATTTAAGGTGTACTGTCTCTTTAAGAAACTTGACTTTTGAATAGGGGTCCAAAAATCGTTGTGCAGCTCTGCAAGGACTCTCTGATGAGATTCCCAAGGTGTCTTTAGTGAAACTTGGGGTTCGCAGTGCAGCGATGTGCAGTAATGGGGTATAATGTACTGCAAGTCTATAGAAGGCATATAGCATGAGAGAAACAGCAGGTGCATAAACTGTCCCTTTACAATGCAAGCAGAGGTGATATAGGACGTGGCAGATGGGAGGGCTTCCCCTTAGGCTTGTCCAGGCATGCACTGTGCAGGCAGACTAGTGCACAAGGCTTGTTGCTAGGCAGATTACATGGGAAGTTACAGGGTTCTTAGGGATCTGTAGTCGGGGTATTGAGCTCTTAAGCAGTCTTCTGACTGTTCTGTCCCCACTTAAAGGCGATGGAAGGTGCGTAGTTGTGAGAGGTTGTGAGAGCCTTACCTTCGTTTTTCCTGTAGGTGGGGCAGACAGGACCAGAGCGCTCCAGAGTGAAAACATGCACATGCTGAGATGAAACAATGGTGGTTTATTTTCTCCAAAGGTTAGGACATGCAGAGTGCAGTAATCCAAGTACTTGGCATTGCTTCTCCAGCGATGCTTGCCTCTGAAGCTACTACGTGGTCAGAAGACTTTGCTCCTAGTAGCTCCAATAAGGGATGTGTTTCTCACAAATCTCTGGCTGGAATGAACAAGCCAGGAAGTGATGCAAGAGGGTCATCAGACACTCCCATGGGCTGGACAAAAGAAACAGAGGAGCCGAAAGGTCTGACCAGTAGATGGCAGCAGAGACAAGCATGAAAAACATTAAATAACAGTTTTAACTAAGACAAATAGAAACAGCACAATGCGAGCATCGCAGTATTGCCCCGTGTGGCCCCGGCCAAATAGTCATAATTTTTTTTGCATAGTCATAGTCACTTATGAGGGCTTGTTTGGAAGGGATGGGTTGTAGTTTCGAATGTCATGATTCATTTTAACATAAAGAGCAAGGAAAAAATATTTTGGGGGGCCAAAGTAAAAAAAAACGGAATTCTGCCAATTTGGGGGATGACAATTTTTACATGTTCATTGTGTAGCAATATAGACCAGGAAACGTGATTCTCCTGGTCAGTATGATTATGGAAATACCAGAACATATGTAGTTTTTATTCTTTACTTTTTATTTGGCTTAAAAAAAAAAATCTGAATTTTGATAAAAAAAAATGCTATTACTTTGTGTCATCATTTTCTGAGAATCAAAACAAGTCTTATATTAGCATCTATGGAGTTTTGAGCTTATTTTTTTAATGAAGAGCTGGTGTTTTTATTTATAAATTTGTTTGACACACATTGTGCCATGAAAATGTATTCATGCCCAGTTAACTTTTTTACGTGTTTTACCTTACACACACAAACTTGACCATTTCACCACCAAGGACATATATATGTCCTTGGCCTTGTCTGTCCCTTTAATGCGGACTCGCAAGGCAAGCCAGCATTATTCCCCGCATGTGTCTGCTGATCTGATCAGCAGACATGTGCAGCCCACAGGCGTGGGTGCATCTAAGATTCACCCGCACCTGTTATCCTTTTAGATAACGCAGTCAAACTCTAACAGCACAATCTAACACGTGGCAGGGATTGTGCTGTTCCACGCCTCCATCGGCACTTCCGAGACTTGATGTGTTGCCATGACAGCATGGGGTCAGATGATGACTCCTGTCACTGTCAATGACTTACTTCCTGTGAATCTTGGCAGGGCACCGCCACTCACAGGAGATCAGTATTTCTGCTGACCAGTGTAATGCTGAAGCATCGCTGTGATCAGCATAAGCAATCAGACAGTGCAGGCATAAAGTCCCCCAGAGCAACTAGTAAAAACAGGAAAAATTGTAAAAAAAGAGTTTAAAAAATATGGAAAAAAAACTCCAAAAACTGAAAATCCAAATCACCCCCTTTTGCCCCATTGAGGAAAAAAAAACAAATAAAAACAAATATATATGTCTATATATAAAATATAAATATTGAAATGCAATAACACGCGATCAAAATATCGCATCTACCCATAAGTTGTATAATTAAAAAATCAGCTCAAGACGCAAAAAATAAGCTATTACTTAGCCCCAGATCCCTATAAATTAGAACATTTGGGTCTCAGAAAATGGTGCCGAAAGTGCTATTCTTTTCTTTTTTACAAACTTCTGAATTTTCTTTCACCACTTAAAATATAACTATACATGTTTAGTATCTATAAACTCGTACTGACCTGGGGAATTATATTCCCAGATCAGTTTTACCATATTGTGAACATGGTAAATAAAACACCCAATAAATAATTTTGGAATTGCACTTTTTTTAACATTTTACAGCACTTGGATTTTTTTTTTCCTTTTTTCTTTTACAATATAAGCAAGGTGAATGGTGTTGTTCAAAAGTACAACTTGTCCCTCAAAAAAAAGCCTTTATATTGGTATATTGATGGAAAAATAAAAAAGTTATGGCTCTTGGAAGAAGGGGAGGAAAAAACTAAAGGACAAAACAGAAAATCACAAATATTTGTGAGTTGTAATGAAAATTATACATGCACTTCTAAATATTTTAAACATATAAATCTGAAAATTGTGATGTGTATTTGTTTTTTAGTCTCTTGTAGTCTGATACTCCTAAATAAAATCCTGAGTGACCAATTGCCTCCAGAAGTCACCTAATTAGTAAATTGAGTCCACATTTGAGTCATTTATTCCCTGTATAACTATAGCTGTTCTGTGAAGACCTTATGGGTTTGTTTGATATCATTAGTAATCAAACAGCATCATGAAAAATAAGCAACACACCAGACAGTTCAGGGATAAAGTTGTGGAGAAGAGTAAAGAAGGGTTAGGTTGTAAAAAAAAAATACAAAAAGCTCTGAACATATCACAGAGCACTGTTCAATCTATCATTCAAAAATGGAAGGAGTATGGCACACCTGCAAACCTACCAAGACATAGCTGTTCACTTAAACATACATTCAAAAAAGGAGACCACTAATTTAGAGAAGCAGCCAAGAGGCCTATGTTCACTCTGGAAGAGCTGCAGAGATCCGCAGCTCACGTGGGACAATCTGTCCACAGGACAATTAGTCACATTCTCCATAGATCTGGCTTTTTAGAAAGTAAGCCATAAGAAGTCCCTTTTGAAGTTTGCAAAAAGCCATGTAGTATGTGGAAGAAGGTTCTCTGGTGCGATGAGAGCAAAGAAGAACTTTTGGGGCTAAATGCAAAACTAACACTGCACATCACCCTGAAAACACCCACTGTCAAACACTTTGGTGGAAGCATCATGCTGTTAGGGTGATTTGCTTCAGCAGTGACAAGGAAGCTGATCATAGTTGATGGGAACATGAATGGAGGAAAATCTGTAAAAGGTTACAAAAGACTTGAAATTGGAGCATATGTTCACATTACAGCAGGACAACTACCCTAAACATACTGCCAGAGCTACAATGGAAGGACAGGAGCAAATAGAAGAACGTCAGTGGAACCAGACCAGAGGGAGTATGTGTTGTTTTCTTCCCATATTTGTAGGGGATAATTGCATGTATGTAGGAGGACTATGTGGGATCTCATACTGTATTTAGGAGGTAATGTGGGGGTTCATACTGTATTTAAGAGGCTATGTGGAGGCTTATACTGCATATAGGGGGCTAAGTGGGGGCTCATACAATATATAGAAGGGTACGGGGGGCTCATAATACACTGCTCAAAAAACTAAAGGGAACACTTAACTAACCGAATATTAAGTTAATAAGTTATTAAGCAAGTTAATCAAACTTTTGTGAAATCAAACTCTCCACTTAGGAAGCAACACTGATTGACAATCAATTTCACATGCTGTTGTATAAATGGAATAGACATGATATGGAAATTATTGGCAATTATCAAGACACACTCAATAAAGTAGTGAATCTACAGGTGGGGACCACAGACCACATCTAAATACCAATGCTTTCTGGCTGATGTTTTGGCCACCTTTGAATGTTGGTTGTGCTCTCACATTCGTGGTAGCATGAGATGGACTCTACAACCCACACAAGTGGCACAAGTAGTGCAGCTCATTCAGGATGGCACATCAATGCGAGCTGTGGCAAGAAAGGTTGCTGTGTCTCTCAGCGTAGTGTCCAGAGGATGGGGGCACTTCCAGGAGACAGGCCAGTACACTAGGAGACGTGGAGGGGGCCGTAGGAGGGCAACAACTCAGCAGCAGGACTGCTACCTCCGTCTTTGTGCAAGGAGGTACAGGAAGAGCACTGCCAGAGCCCTGCAAAATGACCTCCAGCAGGCCACAAATGTGCATGTGTCTGCAAAAACGGTTAGAAACTGACTCTATGAGGCGGCATGAGGGCCCGACGTCCACAGATGGGGGTTGTGCTCACTGCCCAACACTGTGCAGGACGCTTGGCATTTGCCACAGAACACCAGGATTGGCAAATTTGCCACTGGCACCCTGTGCTCTTTACAGATGAAAGCAGGTTCCCACTGAGCACATGTGACAGACGTGACAGAGTCTGGAGACGTCGTGGAGAGCGATCTGCTGTCTGCAACATCCTTCAGCATGACCGGTTTGGCAGTGGGTCAGTAATGGTGTGGGGTGGCATTTCTTTGGAGGGCCGCACAGCCCTCCATGTGCTCGCCAGAGGTAGCCTGACTGCCATTAGTTGAGAGAAGATCCTCAAATGCCTGGTGAGACCATATGCTGATGCGGTTGGCCCTGGGTTCCTCTTAATGCAGGACAATGCCAGACCTCATGTGGCTGTAGTGTGTCAGCAGTTCCTGCAAGATGAAGGCATTGAAGCTATGGACTGGCCGGCCCGTTACCCAGACCTGAATCCGATTGAGCACATCTGGGACATCATGTCTCGCTCCATCTACCAACGTCAAACTGCACCACAGACTGTCCAAGAGTTGGCGGATGTTTTAGTCCAGGTCTGAGAGGAGATCCCTAAGTAGACCATCCGCAACATCATCAGGGGCATGCCCAAGCGTTGTAGGGAGGTCATACAGGCACATGGAGGCCACACACAATACTGAGCCTCATTTTGACTTGTTTTCACTTTCATTTTGTGTGTATCTTCAAATCCAGGCCTCCATTGGTTAAAAAATTTGATTCCATTGATGATTTTTGTGTGATTTTGTGTGAGGACATTCAACTTTGTACAGAACAAAGTATTCAATGGAAATATTTAATTCATTCAGATCTAGGATGTGTTATTTGAGTGGTCCCTTTAATTTTTTGAGCAGTGTATATAGTGGGGCTATGTGGAGGCACCTAAAGTAGTTAGGAAGCTATGTGGGTGCTTAGGCTGTATATAGAAGGGCTATGGGGGGGCTCATACTGTATTTTGGAGGCTATGTGGGATTTTATACTGTATATAGGAGGATATGTGGGTGCTCACACTGTATATAAGGGGCTATTTAGGAGCTCATACTGTATATAGAGAGGCTATGTGGTGGCTCTTACTGTATGTAGGGTCCTGTGTGGGGGCTCATACTGTATATTGAGAGGTGTGTGCAGGCTCATTCGGTATGTAATGGGATGTCAACAGACAACTTTCATATTTGAGTTTTTGTTTTTTACTCCCCTTTTTTCTAGAGCCAAAACCTTTTTATTTTTCTGTCCATATAGGTGCTTGTTTTATGCGAGACGTGATGTATTTTTAAATGACATAATTCATTTTACCACATAGCGTGCTGTAAAATGGGTAAAAAATCCAAATGTAGAAAAATTGTGTAAAAAAAAAAAATGTAAAATATTTTGTAGGTAAATTGTTTTTACAGTGTACAGTGTGGTAAAATGTACTTCCAATATGATTGTCCTCATCAGTATGATTATGCCAATAACAAATAAAGTCAATTTTTTTAAAATTATTTTAGTGTTGAAAAAAATCAGCAGTTTGTAAAAAGAAACTTTGGGGGATTGTGTCACCATTTTCCAAGACCCGTAATATTTTCATTTTTTGGTTAATGGATTTTTTTGCATGGTGAGACGATGTTTTAATACCATTATGGGGTAGATATGATGTTTTGATGGCTTGTTACACTTTTTTTGTGGTGTTGCAGAGACCAAAAAAATGTAATTTTGGCTTTTTTTCTGTGTTTACAGTGTTTGCCAATCAAGTTAATTATTTTTATATTTTGATAGATACCACTCGGCGATACTACATATGTATATTTTTTACATTTTTTTACTCTCTTTTTAAAAGGGCCAAAGGGGGTGATTTCAACTTATGGGGTTTTTTGTATTTTATTTTATTTTTTATATTTTTCAAAACTTATTTTTTACCTTTTCACTATTTTTAATAAATCCTTTAGGGGACTATAACCAGTGATTATCTGATCGCTTGTGTGCTACATACAGCAATGCCATAGCATTGCTGTATATAGAAAAAATCACAGTCTCCTTTGAAGCCCTGCCACAGTCAGGATTTCAAAGGAGCACAGCAATGACAAGCACGGAGGTCTTCAGCAGATCCCCTGCTCTCATAGCAACCCATTGACATCCTGCGATCACATCACGGGTACGCCAAAGGACACTTAAAATGGCACACTCCTATGCCAGCGCATGTTAAATTCTCACTTTGAAAGTGAGAATTAACAGGTTAACAATTGTGGGAGGAGATCCTCTCAACCCAAGATTGTTAGCAGCAGGTCCTGGCTGTAACACACAGCCATTACCTGCCACGTATGGGCGAGCTCACCCCGTGACTCTGCTTCCAACATGCACCATACATGTACAGCGAATGTTGTAAAGGTGTTAAATGATAATAATAATAATTGATTGTGATTAATATGTTAATATTAATATTGAACAGGATTAATTTCAGTCTATTGGTTCAGCCCTCCACAAAAGTCACAGTCTTTCATGTCGCCCCTCTGGAAAATTAATTGTCCACCCCTGGTTTTCATCAAAACCTAGTCATATGTTTGAATGGCCCAGTCAAAGTCCAGAACTAAATCCCATTGAGAAATAGTGGCAAGACTTGAAAATTGCTTGTCACAGACATTTTCATCCAATCTCACTGAACTAGAGGTATTTTTCAATGAAGAATAGGCAAAACTTTCAGCCTGTACACTTGCAAAGCTGGTGGAGACCTACCCTAAAAGACTTGCAGCAGTATTTGCAGTGCAAGGTGGTCCTACAAATCATTGACTCGGGGGGCTGAATACAAATGCACATCACAATGTTCAGATTTATATTTCACAAAGTTTTAGAAAACCAAGTATCATTTTCTTTACACTTCACAAATACCTTCTACTTTGTATTAATTACAAGAAAATAGAGGAAAGCGGACCACATTATTTCATCATTGGGTCACTCCCATAGCACACATCGGACATCAAAGAAGAAAAAGGTTGGGAGTTTATGACCCTTGAATAATTGCAATAGTATAGGTAAAACTCATACTCAAGCTGTTTAATAATTTAGAAAATTTTATTCATCACAAAATTTCTAAAAACAGTTCATTATATCAATTATACTAAATGCACAATCAACAACCATAATTTAATACATAGCCAAGAAATTGACAGGTAGAAAGTGTGGACACATAAAAAGCCCAAAAACGGGAGGGAGCCGGACAATAGAGCGTACACTGGCCCAAACCAATAGTGGGGTAAGGAATAGATATATATTATAATAATATCTGGTGCACTGAGTTCAAATATATAAAGCAGTGATGCAAAAAATAGAGCTGTTTGGCCAAACAGACACTGGGTGGCGCTCAAGTACAAAATACACACCAGTAAGTCTGTGCATACAGCAAAAGATCTTAACCGCGCAGTGCTCCAGACTCACCCATATTATGTGGAGCGACGCTCAGTCACCGGGTCCCTTCCCTCGCCCGACGTACGTTTCGAGGTAGATCTTCTTCGGGGGCCTAGGCGTAGTGTTGGGGCTCTATTGCATTGATCAATTCAGTAGCTAAATTTCTCTTGATTCATATGTTCATGGCAGTAATGCAGATTCCATTTTTCACATTTTCACTCTTGCATATAGCTATTGGATTTCTCAAGTCAGTATTCACACAGCAGTTTCTGCTATTTCATGTATTCCCCTTACATAGTCACTGGTGTGCATACCTTATCTCCCCATATGGAAGTGTGAAATGCACTGCCGCAAAAAAGAATGTTATTTCTTTATTTTTTTTTTTTATTATTATTTTTAAATGGTGAAAAGTTTATTCAGAGGGTCATTTATTATTCAACCCCTCAAACCACCAGAATTCTGTTTGGTTCCCCTAAAGTATTAAGAAGTATTTCAGGCACAAAGAACAATGAGCTTCACATGTTTGGATTAATTATCTCTTTTTCCAGCCTTTTCTGACTAATTAAGACCCTCCCCAAACTTGTGAACAGCACTCATACTTGGTCAACATGGGAAAGACAAAGGAGCATTCCAAGGCCATCAGAGACAAGATCGTGGAGGGTCACAAGGCTGGCAAAAGGTACAAAACCCTTTCCAAGGAGTTGGGCCTACCTGTCTCCACTGTTGGGAGCATCATCCGGAAGTGGAAGGCTTATGGAACTACTGCTAGCCTTCCACGTCCTGGACAGCCTTTGAAAGTTTCCACCCGTGCCGAGGCCAGGCTTGTCTGAAGAGTCAAGGCTAACCCAAGGACAACAAGGAAGGAGCTCCGGGAAGATCTCATGGCAGTGGGGACATTGGTTTCAGTCAATACCATAAGTAACGTACTCCACCGCAATGGTCTCCGTTCCAGACGAGCCCGTAAGGTACCTTTACTTTCAAAGCGTCATGTCAAGGCTCGTCTACAGTTTGCTCATGATCATTTGCAGGACTCTGAGACAGACTGGTTCAAGGTTCTCTGGTCTGATGAGACCAAGATCGAGATCTTTGGTGCCAACCACACACGTGACGTTTGGAGACTGGATGGCACTGCATACGACCCCAAGAATACCATCCCTACAGTCAAGCATGGTGGTAGCAGCATCATGCTGTGGGGCTGTTTCTCAGCCAAGGGGCCTGGCCATCTGGTCCGCATCCATGGGAAGATGAATAGCGCGGCCTACCTGGAGATTTTGGCCAAAAACCTCCATCAAGGATCTTAAGATGGGTCGTCATTTCATCTTCCAACAAGACAACGACCCAAAGCACACAGCCAAGAAAACCAAGGCCTGGTTCAAGAGGCAAAAAATCAAGGTGTTGCAGTGGCCTAGTCAGTCTCCTGACCTTAACCCAATTGAAAACTTGTGGAAGGAGCTCAAGATTAAAGTCCACATGAGACACCCAAAGAACCTAGATAACTTGGAGAAGATCTGCATGGAGGAGTGGGCCAAGATAACTCCAGAAACCTGTGCCGATCTGATCAGGTCTTATAAAAGACGATTATTAGCTGTAATTGCAAACAAGGGTTATTCCACAAAATATTAAACCTAGGGGTTGAATAATAATTGACCCACACTTTTATGTTTAAAATTTATTAAAATTTAACTGAGCAACATAACTTGTTGCTTTGTAAGATTTATGCATCTGTTAATAAATCCTGCTCTTGTTTGAAGTTTGCAGGCTCTAACTTATTTGCATCTTATCAAACCTGCTAAATCTGCAGGGGGTTGAAGACTACTTGTAGGCACTGTATATATAAATATAAATATATATATATATATATATATATATATCTTTTTTTATTATTATATATTCGGATTTTATGTGATACAGCAATACAAAGTAGAAGGTTGCTATGACTGTTGGTGGGTGAATGCCCCAAGTGTTTTATGTGCTGTCTCCTCTAAATTCCAGCCTACAGTTGTCATAGCAGACTCTTGTTTGTAATATACGCAGCAGTAATATGGAGAATAAAAATCAAAATGCCAGAATTTAGGTTTTTTGATTGCTGCAATATGAAGCAATCAAAACATAGGACAGTGTTTTAAAAATGTGTTCATACCACATTAACTTTTGCACCTCTTTTTTACCCTTTCTTTTACGTTACACCTTGAAACCTATAGGACAGTGTTTTAAAAATGTGTTCATACCACATTAACTTTTGCACCTCTTTTTTACCCTTTCTTTTACGTTACACCTTGAAACCTATATATATATAGGTTTCAAGGTGTAACGTAAAAGAAAGGGTAAAAAAGAGTTGCAAAAGTTAATGTGGTATGAACACATTTTTAAAACACTGTCCTATGTTTTGATTGCTTCATATTGCAGCAATCAAAAAACCTAATTTCTGGCATTTTGATTTTTATTCTCCATATTACTGCTGCGTATATTACAAACAAGAGTCTGCTATGACAACTGTAGGCTGGACTTTAGAGGAGACAGCACATGAAATACTTGGGGCATTCACCCACCAACAGTCATAACAATTCATTGGCTTCATGAAACCACGCACCAATCACTGGTGAAGAAGTTGCCAACTACACAATATAGTCGACATTTGCCCTCTGTGAAATGGGCTCTGCTTCTAAACCCACTCCAAAATCTCGGATATGATTCAGTCATGAAGTGTTAATTAGTTAAAGGGGTTTCCAGGCATATCATATTGATGACCTATCCTAAAGGGGGCTTTACACGGTAGCGATATTGCTAGCAATTTGTAGCGATAGCGAGCGTGTAAGTACCCGCCCCCGTCGCGCATGCGATTGTTTGTGATTGCTGCCGTAGCGAACATTATCGCTACGGCAGCGTCACAAATAATTACCTGGTCAGCGGCGTCGCTGTGACTGCCGAACAATCCCTCCTTCAAGGGGGAGGGACATTCGGCATCACAGCTACGTCACCGCAACATCACTAAGCGGCCGGCCAATCAAAGCGGAGGGGCGGAGATGAGCAGGACGTAGCATCCCGCCCACCTCCTTCCTTCCGCATTGTGGCCAGCGGCAGGTAAGGAGAGGTTCCCCGCTCCTGCGGTGTCACACATAGCGATGTGTGCTGCCGCATGAGCGATGAACCACCTGGATAAATAACCCTTACCGATTTTTGAGTTTGGGATGACCTCTCCATGGTGAACGTTTTTCACCATTTTTGAGGTCGCTTAAGGTCGCTGGTTAGTGTCACACTCTGCGATATCGTTAATGACGCCGGATGTGCGTCACTAACAACTTGACCCCGATGACAAAACATCAACGATATCGTAGCGTGTAAAGCCCCCTTTAGTGTGGGTTAGCAATATAAGATTGGAGGAAACCTGACCCCGTCACCTAACAGATCAGCAGGTTTCAGCCCCAATGGCAGTCGGATGTAATACTAAATGGAAACGGTACATCTCTGTTCAATTCATAGTAGGAAAAATATATAGCAGATCCAGCTGCATATAGATCCCAGGCAATACAGATGGTGCTATTCACAATAGTCCATTTGCCGCATGCTAAAGGCTGCTTTGCACCAGACAATATATCGTGCGATAGATCGTCGGGGTCACGGTTTTTGTGACGCACATCCGGCATCGCTGGCGATGCCGGCCTGTGTGACACCTCCTAGCGACGCAGTATCGCTCACAAATCGTGAGTCGTGTACTGCTCGCTAGGTTCCATAATATCGTTTCATTTAGTAGTTCATCGTTTCCGGGGCAGCACACGCCGCTCCGTGTGACACCCCGGGAACGATGAACAGCAGCTCACCTGCGTCACGCGGCTGCAGCCGGCTATGTGAAGGAAGGAGGTGGGCGGGATGTTTACGTCCCGCTCATCTCCGCCCCTCTGCTTCCATTGGCAGGCGGCCGCGTGATGTCGCTGTGACGCCGAACGTCCCTCCCACTCCAGTGGGACGTTCGCCGCCCACAGCGAGGTCGCACGAGAGGTAAGTATGTGTGACGGGGGTTTGTGACTTTGTGCGACACGGGCAGCGATTTGCCCGTGACGCAAAAAGGACGGGGGCGGGTACGATCGATTGTGAAATTGCACAATCGGTCGTACCGTGTAAAGCAGCCTTAACAGTTGTTGTCCGTCTCACATTTTAAAAAATCTGCTTGTGGGGAAGTTTACATGAGCTCAATACACATGCACAAGCATAGCTACGTATAAAACAGAATGTGATAATTGACTCCGCAGGACCAGAGGGTCATGTCATCTTGACACTGCCTGGTGGAAAAAAATAACAATGTCGAGTGAATACTGGAGCAGCCAGAACTGTACTAAGAGCTGATAAAGTTCCTGTAAAATATATGGGGACTCAAACTCTACCTGAGACAGGGTTTACTGGACATTATGCACCTTTAATTGAAAGCATTGCACTGAACGTGACCACAGGCGATGACACTGATTTAGTGGCAAGAATCTTCAACACCTCAAATTGCCCAGCAGACCTGCTAGCAGCTATAGGGGCATGTAAAACATATAGTGGAGATAAGATTATTATAGAAGGTCCAATTTCAATTCCTAATCAGATCCTGTTGGATACATATCTATACATGGAACCGTTAATTCCAGAGGGAATTTGAAGATGTATTTATTGAACCACATGACTATGATGTTCCATTAAAACAAATGCCAGAGAACTTCGGGGCAAAAGGAAGAACTAATGTGAGCCATCTGACAGTGAGTGCAGAGACTTTTAAAGTAAAACCAGGGACAGTGACAATAAAGTTTAAACAATATCCCTAAGCCAGAAAGAAACAAGAGCAATCACTGAACAATTACAGCAATACTTGTGAATTGGGGTACTAAAAGAGTGCAGATCGCATTAGAACACCCCATTGTTCCATATAAAAAGAATGTCCCAGGGGAAATCCCATGGTCCATGACCTATGAGAGGTAAACAAGAGAATGATAAGACACTCCCACTATGCCAAATCCTCACACTTTGTTCAATAAAATACCGCCATCTGCTGACTTTTTCACGGTAACAGACGTAGCTAATGACATGCCGCATCAGGGCCTGTTTTGGGGGACACTTGGAACCAGGCCGGTTCAGTTCCAGGAGGATGTCATGGCGGCATGGCCCGACTCCGTGACCCTGTCAGTGCAGTTTAAATATGAGTGGGGATATATTTACAGGGGATGATGATTCATTACGCCACCTGTGGTCTTCGGCCAGGTATGGCGACGCTGCTTAGACGGGACCGCTGGGGCAGATGGTAATGCGGCTGAGATGGTACCGCTCCCGATAGGTGGAGCTGGGACCCCAGGGCAACCGTAGGCAGTTGTTAGCCAGTTGAATATTTGAATAGCGCGGGCCTGGCGGTGCAGGCAATGAGTTCAGGACACAGTGAGATGCAGTCACAACAAGTTCTTTACTCACAGTTGTCAGTTCCAGATTATCACATCTGGTCAAATACTGCCCTTGGAGTGCTGAGTCCTGCGGTGATGGAATCCAGCAGATCCCAGGTAATTCGGAAGCACAAGACCGGTGTACCTTTCTGTGTCCCTTTCTTGGTCGTCTTCCTACGCTGGCTTTGCCCTTGATGTGACACTTGGTGTAGTGTAACACTGACACCTCCTGTCCCTGCGTGCACAGGGAGGTACGGGGAGGGGGAACAGAGCAGGCCGTGCAACCTACGGTGTGGCAACCAGCTCTCCCATAACTGACAGAAGTTTTCCGCTAGTGAACATGCTTCTCCCAGTCCTGCACAGTAGTCTGCCACCAGATATAGGCCTTGTCTGTTAACAGGACTATATCAGGCCAGAAACCAACCCAGGAAGCGTGGAATATTAAATCGAGCTCGTGGACATGAGATTCAGAGATCAAAATAAAAGAAACAGCCCAACATTAAATTTTATATTTAATCGACTTGAGAGTACACTATATACAAGATGAGATTTACAGATATTATGTCAGAAGTACAGTTACAGATAAGTTATGGTTGCAAACAAATACACAGATGGATCATACTTTGTTTCTTATGAATAGGCCTGGTGTTGGCTGGCACAGGGGAGGTGCTGGGGAGCCACAGATTTTTCTGGAACTCCTCACACGGGTAACATGACCTCTTAGAGAAATTAGAGAAGAACACTCACAAAATGTCCACTCTGATTTTTTTGAACCTGTGTACCTTACATGTCCCCTCCTACCTTGTGACCCAAGACTGGGCTGGACATGGACTGTGCCTTTAATTTTCAGAAAGTTATGCATTGGCTGTTTCCCCCATATCTCTGCACCTGAGTGTCCCACATGCGAAGATATGATCATCATATTTCCCATCAGAATTTTATCTATTCATAGATAGGAAATTCATAGATAATGCTATATAGCCCATTACTGCACTGCAAACAGTAAAAAAATAAACAATTATACTATGTGTTCAGTTTCATAAGGAGGCATATGGAATTTTGTATAGAGAGCTAGGATGGATGTATAGATCGCTAGATACTGTAGATGTACAGGCAAACAGCATGGATGGATAGATAGGATGTATAGACAGACAGTATACACAAACAGATAATATTCACAGACAGACAAATAGTATACATAGACAGATAGTATAGACAGACAGTATAGACAGACAGACAGTATACACAGACAGATAGTATTCACAGACAGACAGAATAGACAGATAGAATAGACAGACAGTATAGACAGACAGATAGTATACACAGACAGATAACATACACAGACAGATAGTATACACAGATACATAGTATACACAGACAGACAATATACACAGACAGTATACACAGACAGACATACAGTATACACAGAAAAAAACAGTATACACAGACCCAGATAGTAGACACAGATAGTATACACAGACACAAATATTATACACAGACACAGATAGTTTACACAGACAGTATGCACAGGCAGGCAGACAGTATACACAGGCACGCAGACAGTATACACAGACAGACAACTACATATTGCACACAATGCAGGACACACATATCTTATACATAACACATACAGACAGCACATAATACATGATTCACGTGATACTCACCTTCTTGGCCTCCTGGAGTTCAGAGGGTCTTTAGAAGCAGCTTCTGTGGCTGCAGCAGTGCAGGCGCCGCTCTCCCCTCTATCTCTCCGGCCGCAGCAGTGCAGGCGCCCCTCCCCCTCTATCTCTCCCGCCGCAGCAGTGAAGGCGCCCCTCCCCCCTTTCTGTGTGGTAAAGACAAAAGCAGACAGGACACACAGGAGGGGAGGGCATCCTGTGCTGGAGCCTGTGCACCACAGGAGCAGACAGAACACAGAGGAGGGGACGGCGTCCCGTGCTGGAGCCTGTGCAGCGCAGAAGCAGCAGGTGACAGTGAACTGCTGCTCCCTGCGATGCCCCATCTGTCTGCCGGAAGGGACCCTGTGCAACTGGTGGCCATGGTACTCACCTACTCCATGCTCCCCCAGCGTCCTCCTGCGATGCTGGGAACTGACTAGCGTGTAAGCGGCGCAGCGCACGATGTCAGTGTCATGTGCGGCCACTTACAGCAGCGTCAGCTGTCAGCGTATTCTCTGCTCCCCATGCCCAGGATCATGTGGATGGGGTACACTATTCATGGCCATGACTGGTACATCGCAGTACAGGGACCCGACGGATCTCTGTGCTGCGATGTATTTCAGCTGGATGCGCAGCCTCCGACACACATCTATCTGAATCAGGGGCTGGGGCCAGCGGGCCCCCTGCACCCCCGGGTCCGGTCGCAGTGGCGACCTCTGCGACCATGGTAGTTACGCCCCTAGTGGCAACTCAGAATTCTCATGAGCAACAATAGCCAGAACAATCTGGCTGCCTTATGATGGTCAGGCAAAGTAACTCACGCTTCATTCATGGCCCACATCCAGAATTTAATGATGCAACATTTCTGCAAATATACATGGTTGAGGGAGGTAGTAGCTATGGATAGAAAAGTGTAAACCCATACATATAAACCTATACAAATGCAGCTCCTGTCAGCTCCACGCAGCAAATGAGGTGAGTAGTGTTAGTCAGGTAACCCGCGGCCACCGCTGGATCCAGCGGTGGTCGTGAGTTACATGACTGACAGCAGCTGATCGCGCTACTCACCTCATTTGTTGCGTGGAGCTGACAGGTTTGATTTGGTGCGGCAGTGTATTCTGCTGCTCCTGTCACCTTCATGCAGCAGAGCTGGATGCGACACTGGAGGTCCGTGGATTACGCCGGACATGGAGGGCTTTGTTGGGGTTAATAAACTGGTAATGAGGGAATTTGTTAGTGTTTTTTATTTCTAATAAAGGATTTTTCGGGTGTGTCTGTTTTTTAACTGTAAGGGGTGCTTCACACATAGCGAGATCGCTACCGAAATCGCTGCTATGTCACGGTTTTGGTGACGCAACAGTGACCTCATTAGCGATCTTGCTGTGTGTGACACTGAGCAGCGATCTGGCCCCTGCTGTGAGATCGCTGCTCGTTACACACAGTACTGGTTCATTTTCTTCAAAGGCGCTCTCCCGCTGTGACGCACACATCGCTGTGTGTGACAGCGAGAGGGTGACGAAATGAAGCGAGGAGGGAGCAGAAGCCGGCATCTGGCAGCTGCGGTAAGCTGTAACCAAGATAAACATCGGGTAACCAAGGGAAGCCCTTTCCCTGGTTACCCGATATTTACCTTCGTTACCAGCCTCCGCCGCTCTCGCTGCCAGTGCCGGCTTCCTGCTCTCTGCACGTGTAGCTGCAGTACACATCAGGTAATTAACCCGATGTGTACTGTAGCTAGGAGTGCAGGGAGCCAGCGCTAAGCAGTGTGCGCGGCTCCCTGCTCTCTGCACATGTAGCTGCAGTACACATCGGGTTAATTAACCCGATGTGTACTGTAGCTAGGAGAGCAAGGAGCCAGTGCTAAGCAGTGTGCGCGGCTCTCTGCTCTCTGCACATGTAGCGACTTTATGATCGCTGCTGCGTTGCTGTGTTTGACAGCTAAGCAGCGATCATAACAGCGACTTACAAGGTCGCTGTTACGTCACAGAAAATGGTGACTTAACAGCGACGTCGTTGTCGCTGTCGCTATGTGTGAACCAAGCCTTACTTACAGATTAATCATGGAAGGTATCTCGGGGAGACGCCTGACATGATTAATCTAGGATTTAGTGGCAGCTATGGGCTGCCATTAACTCCTTATTACCCCGATTGCCAATGCACCAGGGCAAATCGGGAAGAGCCGGGTACAGTCCCAGAACTGTCGCATATAATGTATGCGGCAATTCTGGGCGTCTGCTGGCTGATATTGTTAGGCTGGGGGGCTCCCCATAACGTGGGGCTCCCCATCCTGAGAATACCAGCCTGCAGCCGTATGGCTTTATCTGGCTGGTATTAAAATAAGGGGGGGCCGCAAGCCATTTTTTATAATTATTTATTTATTTCTCTGCTCCATAGTGACACGCCCACCGGCGGCTGTGATTGGTTGCAGTTAGACAGCTGTCACTCAGCGTGTGGGCGTGTCTCACTGCAACCAATCATATTTGCCGGTGGGCAGGGAAAGCAGGGAATACGAGATTGATTAATGAGCGGCCGGCTTTTTCAAAAGAGGAAAAGCCGCCGGAGTTTAGAGAACAGCCGTGCAGCACCGCGCCGGAGATCGGGGAACGGTAAGTATGAGAGAGTGGGGGAACTGACCGATAGACAGCGAGAGGGACAGATAAGACAGAGAGACCGAACGACCGACGGACTGAGGGAGAGAATGAAACAGAAAAAGAAAAAAGACCGACATCACATGAAAAAAGCACAAAACGTACAGGGACCAAACAGAGATGCGTCCGTGTCACTCGGACGTGCGCACAGACCCATTGACTTTCATTGGGTCCATGCTGCGTGTTGCGTGCTGAAAACGGACATGCTTCCGTGCAAAATGGAGACACAAACGTAGCACGCACACGGACCCACGGACCTTAATGAAAAACGCACATGTGTCCTCAAACATTAAATAACATTGGTGCACGTTTGGCCGTATCTCCGGTATATACGGAAACGGACCAAACACGCACGTGTTTCACGGATGTGTGTTTCAGGCCTAAAGGATAGACCTCATTGCCCAGGCACCTCCAATAGGGGGAGGATGCCTTAGGCTATGTGTTCACATTGCGTTGTGTCCCTGCAGAAATTTCAGCAACGATTTGAACAGCACATGTGCGCTTAAAATTGCTACAGAAACACTGCGTAATGAATGCAGTGAAAGCCGATTTCATGCGCTCTGGATGCAGCCCCAACCATAGACAGAGCGGGACCTGCATGCAAAGCGCACGGAATAAGTGACATTTTGCTTTTTAGAATGCAGCGATTTGGCAGCATGCAAATCGCTGCGTTCTAAAACGCAATGTGCGCATGGATTATGCAAAATCTTCATAGATTGTGCTGGGCACGCAGGACGCATGCAGTTACGCTGCAGTGTAATACACAAAGCCTTAAACACCTAGTGCTTTTCAGCCATAGGCGGAGAGGCACTTCCGGGTTGTGGTGGGCTGGCCCTTTAAGAAAAGGTGAGCGCGCGTGTGACCTAAACGTGCGTTGCATGTACACAGCCTCTGATAAGCTGCCTGTGAAGAGAAAGAGAATATAACCTTTTAAATAATTTTTTAAAACATTGTTTTTCACAATAGCATTAGACAGGGATGGTTAGGCAGTGAATTTTGGCCTACACATTTGCCTGCTGCTAGGTTAGAGGGCATAGGAGATCTAACAGGTTCCCTTTAAAAGTTACGTTTTACTATATCACATACTGCTGATCTATTGTATAGATAAGTACGTTTTTCTTGGGAGGTGTTATCTGAAATTTGCGACGAATTCTCTGTTTGTTAGTGAATGGTCTTCAAATTTTTCCAATTACTTTCGACCACCTGAAATGAGGAGACTTTGTAAAAAAAATGGTTGCAATTCCTAAACATTTCACAGGATATTTTTGTTTCAACCCTTTTATTAAAACTTAAAGTCTACACTTCAATTGCATCTCAGTTGTTTCATTTTAATTAAAAAATAGCGGCGCTCACAGACCAAATTACAAAGATTCGGCCACTGTCCAAATATTTCTGGATCTAACTGTGTGTTGTTAGTCATGTGTAGCACCCTGTGGTTATGGTATAGCTGGTCACCCTTAGCTTTACAGTTGAAATGTAATCTGTAATAGATATAGGATTGTGACTTATATATTTGAGAGGTGTCTAAAGACCGTAAAATTTCTTTCCATCAAGAGTGTAAGATTTCTCCTTATCTGCAATGATAAATACTTACCAAGTGTGTACAGAGTTTATGAATGTCAAGTGAGTTTGGATGGACTTTGAAGCTCAAGGGCGGTATGTATGGTATTTTTAATACCGTGCAAATAAACATATAGGTTTTTGGTAGTCACCTTAGTAATAACATTACAATTGAATTATCATCATATTTGAAGAGGCATTTCAGGGATATTAAATGTTATTTCATTAGTTGCACAATTGTAAATTAATAAAACTTACTTGTATACTTTCATCGTGATTTCTGTCTCCATGTCCTAATTAGAGATGAGCGAACCGGTCCCGGTTCGGCTCGAGGCCGGTTCGCCGAACGGAGGTCCCGTTCGAGTTCGGCTCGTCGAACGTTCGACGAACCGAACTCGAACTGCATAGGAAACAATGGCAGGCAATCACAAACACAGAAAAACACCTAGAAAACACCCTCAAAGGTGTCCAAAAGGTGACAAACAACTCACAACACAACACAAACACATGGGAAAGTGACAAGGACATATACTTCTGCAAAAACAAAAGAGCTGGACAAAGAAAAAGAGGAGGAGACACAGATATAGGCATGGCACGCCCTTATAAACTCATGTAAAACACCGCAAGGTGACTCCAAGTGGAGCCTCCCTTTTTTCCAAAAATTGGGCCCCACACACACCCACCCCTTAAGTGGCAGCAGTTGTGCCCCAGTTGTACACTTCACAGCTAGATGTGCATCAAGCACATTCAAAAATACGCCATAATTAACCGTCCTCAGGATGACACCGGAGTAGGTAGCAAAGTCTTTCCTGATCCCAGCTCTGTTCATCTTGGCTTCTTTTAAAAACACAGCAAGCAAGGGTTACTCCAAGCGGAGTCTCCCTTTTTTTCCAAAAATTGGGCCCCACACACACCCACCCCTTCAGTGGCAGCAGTTGTGCCCCAGTTGTACACTTCACAGCTAGATTTGCATCAAGCACATTCAAAAATACGCCATAATTAACCGTCCCCAGGATGACACCGGGGTAGGTAGATAAAGTCTTTGCTGACCCATGACTTGTTCATCTTGGCTTCTTTTAAAAACAATGTAAGCAAGGGTTACTCCAAGCGGAGTCTCCCTTTTTTCCAAAAATTGGGCTCCACACACACCCACCCCTTCAGTGGCAGCAGTTGTGCCCCAGTTGTACACTTCACAGCTAGATTTGCATCAAGCACATTCAAAAATACGCCATAATTAACCGTCCCCAGGATGACACCGGAGTAGGTAGCAAAGTCTTTCCTGATCCCAGCTCTGTTCATCTTGGCTTCTTTTAAAAACACAGCAAGCAAGGGTTACTCGAAGCGGAGTCTCCCTTTTTTTCCAAAAATTGGGCCCCACACACACCCACCCCTTCAGTGGCAGCAGTTGTGCCCCAGTTGTACACTTCACAGCTAGATTTGCATCAAGCACATTCAAAAATACGCCATTCTTAACCGTCACCAGGATGACACCGGGGTAGGTAGCAAAGTCTTTCCTGACCCCAGCTCTCTTCATCTTGGCATCTTTTAAAAACAATGTAAGCAAGGGTTACTCCAAGCGGAGTCTCCCTTTTTTCCAAAAATTGGGCCCCACACACACCCACCCCTTCAGTGGCAGCAGTTGTGCCCCAGTTGTACACTTCACAGCTAGATGTGCATCAAGCACATTCAAAAATACGCCAAAATTAACCGTCCCCAGGATGACACCAGGGTAGGTAGCAAAGTCTTTCCTGATCCCAGCTCTGTTCATCTTGGCTTCTTTTAAAAACAATGTAAGCAAGGGTTACTCCAAGCGGAGTCTCCCTTTTTTTCCAAAAATTGTGCCCCACACAGACACCCACCCCATCAGTGGCAGCACTTGGGCCCTAGTTGCAAACAGGATGTTTTGATTTGCATCAAGCACATTCAAAAATACGCCATAATTAACCGTCCCCAGGATGACACCATGGTAGGTAGCAAAGTCTTTCCTGATCCCAGCTCTGTTCATCTTGGCTTCTTTTAAAAACAATGTAAGCAAGGGTTACTCCAAGCGGAGTCTCCCTTTTTTCCAAAAATTGGGCCCCACACACACCCACCCCTTCAGTGGCAGCAGTTGTGCCCCAGTTGTACACTTCACAGCTAGATTTGCATCAAGCACATTCAAAAATACGCCATAATTAACCGTCCCCAGGATGACACCGGAGTAGGTAGCAAAGTCTTTCCTGATCCCAGCTCTGTTCATCTTGGCTTCTTTTAAAAACACAGCAAGCAAGGGTTACTCCAAGCGGAGTCTCCCTTTTTTCCAAAAATTGGGCCCAACACACACCCACCCCTTCAGTGGCAGCAGTTGTGCCCCAGTTGTACACTTCACAGCTAGATGTGCATCAAGCACATTCAAAAATACGCCATAATTAATCGTCCCCAGGATGACACCGGAGTAGGTAGCAAAGTCTTTCCTGATCCCAGCTCTGTTCATCTTGGCTTCTTTTAAAAACACAGCAAGCAAGGGTTACTCCAAGCGGAGTCTCCCTTTTTTTCCAAAAATTGTGCCCCACACACACCCACCCATTCAGTGGCAGCACTTGTGCCCTAGTTGTACACTTCACAGCTAGATTTGCATCAAGCACATTCCAAATCTACAAGCATTTACTCTCCCCAGGATGACACAGGGGTTGTAAATTCCTTCTGGATCCATGACTTGTTCATTTTGATGAACGTCAGTCTGTCCACATTGTCACTGGACAGACGCGTGCGCTTATCTGTCAGCACACACCCAGCAGCACTGAAGACACATTCAGAGACAACGCTGGCAGCTGGACACGACAAAATCTCCAAGGCGTAAGTTTATAGCTCTGGCCATTTTTCTAGGTTTGAAGCCCAAAAGGAGCAAGGCTCCAGTTGCACAGTCATGGCATCGATGTTCATTTGGAGATACTCCTGTATCATCCTCTCCAGCCGTTGACTATGTGTCAGACTTGTTGTCTCTGGTGGCCTTGCAAAGGAGGGTCTAAAAAAATTATGAAAAGATTCCATAAAATTGCTGTGACCAGCACCAGATACGGTCCTACTGGTACGTGTAGACTGTTGAAGATGACGAGACCGTCCCATGTTTGTCAAGTTACAACTGGGAGATTCACTCCCTGCACCTGCATGGTTGTTTGGTGGAAAAGCGGATCTAAGATCGAGTAACAGCTTCTGCTGATACTCCTGCATACGTGCGTCCCTTTCTATGGCTGGAATTATGTCACAAAATTTGGACTTGTACCGGGGATCTAATAGTGTGGCAAGCCAGTAGTCATCATCACTTCTAATTTTGACAATACGAGGGTCATGTTGGAGGTAGTGCAACAAGAAGGCACTCATGTGTCTTGCGCAGCCATGCGGACCAAGTCCACGCTGTGTTTGTGGCATAGAGGTGCTAACCGTTCTTTCGTCCTCTGACATCTCCCCCCAACCTCTTTCAACTGAAATTTGACCAAGGTCTCCCTCATCTGCTGAGTCTTCCATGTCCATGGACAGTTCGTCCTCCATTTCTTCATGTCCTCCTGCACTTTCCTCAACATCTCGCCTGCTACCATGCGCCCTTGTTGATCCATGTCCCCCATGCTCCCATGCCTGGCGCCTTGGTGATGATGAACGTCTGGACCTTGGTGATATTGTTGTCCCTTGCGCATATGAATCCTCCTGTAGTTCATCCCCTTCCTGTTGTCCCACCCCCTGACTCCGAATAGTGTTTAGTGTGTGTTCCAGCATGTAAATGACTGGAATCGTCATGCTGATAATGGCATTGTCAGCGCTAAACATATTCGTCGCCATGTCGAAACTGTGCAGAAGGGTGCATAGGTCCTTGATCTGAGACCACTCCATCAGAGTGATCTGCCCCACCTCTGCATCTCGTTGGCCCAGGCTATACGTCATGACGTATTGCACCAGGGCTCGGCGGTGCTGCCACAGTCGCTGTAACATGTGGAGAGTTGAATTCCAGCGTGTCGGCACATCGCATTTCAGGCGATGAACCGGCAGGCCGAAAGACTTCTGGAGCGATGCAAGTCGCTCAGCTGCGGCGCTTGAACGGCGGAAGTGAGCAGACAGTTTTCGTGCCCTGTTCAGAAGGCCATCTAGCCCGGGATACTGTGTTAAAAATTGCTGCACGACAAGGTTCAACACGTGAGCCATACAAGGTACGTGTGTCACTGTGAGGTAAATCCGGAGATATGACGATAAATCATGATATTCAAGTTATGTCAGGAAGCCCTCTCCTGGTGTCACCCCCCCTTTCCTTCACACAACTTGTTTAGCAACCCATCCCATGGCCATCTCCTGTGATATGGAAATTAGGTGATGTGGGAACAAAGGACACAGGATGACTCCCTGCCGTCACCCTGTAACAAGAGTTGTATCTCATTATAAGGCTCTGGAACTAGCCAGACAGAACGACTCCAGTAAAAAATGGTTCATATCTCGCAAGCCATATTTCCGATAAATACGGCAACCATAAAAATGGTGTTTTCGCATGCGGACGATGCTGGCACACCTTTTTTATGGGAGCGGGAGCTTGGGAAATACCCCAGGCGTGATATCAGCCAATGTGGAACTAGTAGACAAGTCATGAAACCTCTCATTCTGTAGCTAAATTCATAACTGTCACAATGAGAGCATTGGCGTCCGCCTACGACGCTCCCAGGCCAAGTTATGGCCATATTCCATGTTGTGGATTTTGTCCATAACTCCAGCCAGGGGTGGAGCAGTGCTCCCTCTGAGGTCACGAAGGTAGGAGGGGACCTGGATTTGCCCAGGTTGATAACCCTACTTCGGCCATTTTCCAGTGTTCTTTCGCTGGGGGTCACGTGCAGGAAACATCTGTGGGAGTTCCTAGAAACCTGGTCTACAGCGCCCCCCTGTGGCCAGACGCACAAGGTAACTGATTGAATTGCATACCTGTTTGTAAACCATGCTTTATCTGTAACTGTACTCTGACATATGTATATTCTGTAGATTCCCTATTGTATATATTGTAGTTTCTAGTGTGCTTTAGGCTGATTAAATTATATAATTAATCTTGGGCTGTTCTGTTATCTCGATCTTGAATCCCACGTCTGTGTGTTCGGCTAATAGTTACCGTGAAGCGGTTGGTGGCAGCGAGTTGTGCCAAGGATTATTGTGGGGAGGCCAGTAAGATTCGGGAAGATATTATATATTCCGCCCGCGGAGGTCGGGGGAATATATACCCTACTCTCACCGGGGACCCTTCAATAATCGGCATAAGTAGTATAGCGGCCTCCTTGCTTATTGTCGGGCAATTCCATAATTGGCCTGACTATAAGAGGGGCGCTAGAGAGCGCGTCACGTGCTCTGTCTGTCGGTCGGGAGGTATAAAGGAGGGGTGACCCCCACTTGTTACCCCCCGATTGTGACGTACTGGTAGCCAGCGCGGGGGATTTCTGAGTGACCCCCCCGGTGGTTCGTGACATATTGGTGGCAAGCGGTGGGATCGAGATAATAGTGTGTGTGAGTGTGAGACCCATACTCCCAGACACTAAAGACTGCCTGCAGCAGCTGTGGCTGCTGGGGTCTTCAGACCAGCTCAACACTAGAGTGTCAGAGTGCAGATACTGTAAGGTGTGTGGAGGCATCAGGTGTCAGTTCTGTGTCAGTGACCAAAAGTCTGCAAGAATGGCTGATGGCACCAGGAGCAGAGCTAGGCAACTGGCCAATGCTAAAGCAGGAGCCGAAGAGAGGGAGGACGGTGCTGTGGACAGTAATGAGGAGGTTGCCCACGAGTCCTCCAGGAGCTCGACGCCAGAAAACAGCTCTGCAGAGGACATTGCACAACCTGGCACTGCTGGACAAGATGAGGAGCAGCTCACCCAAGGGTCCTCAACGAGCCAGATGCCAGCCCTCCGCTCTGCAATGGACAGTGAATCACCAGGCTCCGCAGCGGGCCGCAGATCACCACGTGCCATTCCACCGAGCCTGGGAGGCTCGGATAGCCTTCTTCAAATGGCTATGGCCCTTCTCCAGGCTGGAGACCAGGAGGGCTACAAGGGACTCCTGGCAGAGCGCAGGGCAGAGCGGCAGGCAGCGCGTGACGCTGAGGCTGCGGAGCGGCAAGCAGTGCGTGAGGCTGCGGAGCGGCAGGCAGCACGTGAAGAGCGACAGCAACAGGCCGAGCGTGACTACCAGCTGCAGCTAGCTCAGCTCCGGCCCTCATCAGCCACACGTGACCTTCAAGACACCAAACTTCCAAAGGTCCGTGTTGAGGACTTTCCCGTGCTGGAGAAGGATGGAGACTTGGACTCTTTCTTGACTGCTTTTGAACGGACTTGCTTGCAGCACCATCTGGACAAGGAGCAGTGGGCCAAATACCTGACCCCCCGTTTAAGGGGTAAGGCCCTGGATATCCTTGGGGACTTGCCTGCTGAGGCAGATCAGGGCTACGACACCATCAAGCGGGCCCTGATCCAACAGTACAACCTCACCCCAGAGTCCTACCGCAAGAAGTTCCGGAGCCTACAGAAGGGACCAAAGGACTCCTGGGCTGACCACAGGCGGGCACTTGCCCGAGCTGCCGACCACTGGACCCAAGGCCTGCAGCTTTCCACCGGACCGGAGATCCTGGACTTGTTCATCACGGAGCAACTCTTGTGGAACTGCCCTGAGGATCTCCGCCAGTTCATCCGAGACCAGAAGCCAAAGGGGTCCACGGCTACAGCTGCCCTGGCCGATGACTACACCAACAATCGGGCTCCTGAAGCCAGGAGAGCAGCCACCAGCAGCACCTGGAGAGGGGGTAAGATGAATTCTGCGACTGCCCCACCTGCCCCTAGACTGCAGGGGGTGTCCCCCTCAACTCCCCTCTCCAGGCCCGTGGCAGAACCAAGACGGTGCCACCAGTGCAACCTACCTGGACACTTCAAGGCCATGTGCCCTCAGCGTCCCAAGGCCCCGGCTCCGTCCCCGTCCCAAGGGCCGCCCAAGGTGTATTGTGTGGGTGGGGGTGGTGGTAGGTCCCTAGACAGCTTCCAACCTGTCACCGTCGGCCGGTCTGTGACCATAGGACTGCGAGACAGCGCCTCGGAGGTGACTCTGGTGCGGCCTGAGATGGTGTCCCCCAAGACTTGATCCCTGGAAAAACCCTCGCTGTCTCCGGGATTGGAGGCATTGACCCGGCGCTGCCTGTTGCTGACATTTATGTGGACTGGGGCGCAGGGCGAGGGGTGAGGGAGGTGGGGGTAACTGATCGGATCCCCGCAAACGTGCTACTTGGGACAGATTTGGGGCAGATAACCTCCCAGTTTGGGCCCCCACCAAGGGCTGAACCTTCAGCCAGTACGGACATGACTCCTGACAATGTTAAGGTGTTATCTATGAATGATGTAAGGGAGGAGGGAGTGAACTCTGATATTTCTGCTTGCATAGACACCATAGACACACACACAGCTGCAGCTGTGACAGGGGAGGGGGTCAGAGAAAGGTGTGACAATGCCTCTACAAGTAATTAGCCTGTGAGCTGGGATCTGTTGCCCTCTGCAGGGATAAGCAGAGAGCAGGGTGCTGCAGGGGGAGGACCAGTGTGTGGGGTGGGGGCTACCACAGCAAATGTGGGGTCCCCAGAGATTTCACAGCGGGGTTCTGTTGCTGCAGGAGGGGAACAGGCAGGTGAGATTGGGGCCGGTCCAGGAGCGGAAGTGCTCCCAGGTAAGATCTCGGTGCATGGTTCCCCCACAACCGGGGTGTCAGGAAGCCAGGTAGGTCTGCCTGAACCGGCGACTTGGTCAGGAACGGAGGAGGAGCAGGCACGACCCACGGTCGCAGCGGCTGTGGCCGCTGTCACCCGCAGTGGGAGTGCTGGAAGCCAAGGGGCCTCCCGGAGGTCCGATAGCTCTTCCCCTTCTGACCAAGTGGCAGCCGAGTCAGGTGGAGGCCAGGACACAGGTCCCGGGGTACTGACCGAAGATGTGACAGTCTCGTCGATTCTGGCCACATCTAGTCAGGGGTTTCAGGCAGCGTTAGAAGCTGACGACAGCCTGAAAGCTCTTAAGGAGCAGGCGGCCCAGCCTCCCTCGGACTCGGACCCGGAGCGAGTGGTCTGGGACCAAGGACGGCTGTACCGGGCCACGGTCCAGCAGGGTTCACCGGAGGCGTGGCCCAGGGACCGACAGTTGGTGGTACCCTATCCGTTCCGGACGGAGTTGTTGCGGATCGCACATGAGATTCCGATGGCCGGACACCTAGGGATCGCTAAGACCAAGGCCAGGTTAAACCAGCATTTCTACTGGCCAAAAATGGGGGCCGATGTGGCTGCCTACTGCCGTTCGTGTGAAACCTGTCAGAGAGTGGGGAAGGCGGGGCCACACCCCAAAGCCCCACTAGTATCTCTGCCAATCATCGATGAGCCTTTCAGGAGGGTGGCTGTGGATCTGGTCGGCCCGCTGGCCATCCCCAGCAGCTCCGGGAAACGCTTCATACTGACGGTAGTGGACTATGCCACCCGGTACCCAGAAGCAGTGGCCTTGTCGTCCATTCGGGCTGACAAGGTGGCCACCGCATTGCTAGAGATTTTCTCCCGAGTGGGTTTTCCCCAGGAAATGCTCACTGACCGGGGGACCCAATTCATGTCCCAGCTGATGGAGGCCCTCTGTAAGCAGGTCCAGGTGCGACATCTGGTGGCCAGCCCGTACCATCCACAGACTAATGGCCTGTGCGAGCGGTTCAATGGCACCTTAAAGCAGATGCTTAAGATGTTGGTCGACTCCCATGGGCGTGACTGGGAGCGGTATCTCCCACACCTGTTATTTGCTTACCGGGAGGTTCCACAGGCCTCAACAGGATTCTCACCGTTTGAGCTCCTGTACGGGCGACGTGTGCGGGGCCCCCTGGCTCTGGTGAAAGAGGCTTGGGAAGGGGATTTGGCCACCCCTGGAGTGTCGGTTATCGAGTATGTCATGCGCTTCCGGGACAAAATGCAGGCCTTGACGCAACTGGTACACGACAATATGGCTCAAGCCCAGGCCGATCAGAAGCGTTGGTACGACCAGAACGCTCGTGAGAGGACCTACCAAGTGGGTCAAAAGGTGTGGGTACTGGTCCCCGTACCACAGGACAAGCTTCAGGCAGCCTGGGAAGGCCCATACCTCGTGTACCAGCAGCTCAACCCTGTGACGTACCTGGTCACCCTGGACCCTGCCCGTGGAAGGCGGAAGCCCTTCCATGTGAACATGATGAAGGCACATCATGAGCGGGAGGCATGTGCGCTCCCCGTGTGCAACCTGCCCGAGGAGGGAGAAGCGGAAACCCTCTTGGATATGCTAGCCCAGGTTAGGGCAGGCGGATCCATTGAGGATGTGGAGGTTGGCCACCAGCTCTTGGAGGACCAACGGTCCCAGCTGTGGGCCACCCTACACCCCTTCTGGGGGTTGTTTACCAACCAGCCCGGAAGGACTGACTTGGCTGTCCATCACGTGGACACTGGGGATCATCCCCCGATCCGGCGTTCAGCATATCGGGTCTCCCTGGAGGTGCAGCAACACATGCGCCAGGAGATTGACGAGATGCTGAAGCTGGGGGTGATCCAGGCATCCAACAGCGCTTGGGCCTCGCCTGTAGTCCTCGTCCCTAAGAAGGACCGAACCACTCGGTTCTGCGTGGACTACAGGGGGCTCAATGCTGTCACGGTCGCCGATGCGTACCCAATGCCACGCATCGATGACCTGCTCGATCAGTTGGCCGGGGCTCAGTACCTGACCATCATGGACCTGAGCCGGGGATATTGGCAGATCCCCCTGACTCGCAAGGCCAGGGAACGCTCTGCCTTTATTACCCCATTTGGACTGTACGAGTCCACGGTGATGCCATTCGGGATGAGGAATGCCCCTGCCACTTTCCAGCGGATGGTCAACACCCTGCTCAAGGGACTTGAAGGGTACGCGGCCGCGTACCTGGATGACATTGCCGTCTTCAGTCCCACCTGGGAAGATCACCTAGAGCATCTAGCACAGGTGCTCAGGCGGGTCCACCGGGCAGGTTTGACCATCAAGCCGGGCAAGTGTCAGCTGGCCATGAGCGAGGTCCAGTACCTCGGTCACCGGGTAGGCGGGGGAACACTGAAGCCCGAGCCTGAGAAAGTGGAGGCCATCGCATCCTGGCCCACCCCCAGGACCAAGAAGCAGGTGATGTCCTTCTTGGGGACCGCTGGGTACTATAGGAGGTTTGTTCCATGCTATAGTAGCCTGGCAAAGCCCCTGACGGACCTCACCAAGAAGAAGCTGCCCTCTGCAGTCGATTGGACAATGGACTGCGAGACAGCCTTCCGGGCCCTAAAGGACGCCCTGTCCAGCCCGCCCGTGCTACAGGCAGCCGACTTCACGCGGCCGTTTGTAGTACAGACCGACGCCAGTGACTTCGGCCTCGGTGCGGTGCTCAGCCAGGTGGACTCTGCGAGCCAAGAGCACCCAGTCTTGTACCTGAGCAGGAAGCTGTTACCGAGGGAAGTGGCCTATTCCACAATGGAGAAGGAGTGCCTGGCCATAGTGTGGGCCCTGCAGCGTCTGCAACCCTATCTATACGGGCGCCACTTCATCGTGGAGACGGACCACAACCCCCTCAGCTGGTTGCACACCGTCTCTGGGACGAATGGGCGACTGTTGCGATGGAGCCTTGCGCTCCAGCAATACAACTTCACCATTCGCCACAAAAGGGGCCGTGACCACGGTAACGCAGACGGGCTGTCCCGACAAGGAGAGGTCGCGGACGGGCGCACGGGGGAACTCCGGAGTGTGCTGCCCCCTAGCGCCCTCAAAAGGGGGGAGGTGTGAGGTAAATCCGGAGATATGACGATAAATCATGATATTCAAGTTATGTCAGGAAGCCCTCTCCTGGTGTCACCCCCCCTTTCCTTCACACAACTTGTTTAGCAACAAATCCCATGGCCATCTCCTGTGATATGGAAATTAGGTGATGTGGGAACAAAGGACACAGGATGACTCCCTGCCGTCACCCTGTAACAAGAGTTGTATCTCATTATAAGGCTCTGGAACTAGCCAGACAGAACGACTCCAGTAAAAAATGGTTCATATCTCGCAAGCCATATTTCCGATAAATACGGCAACCATAAAAATGGTGTTTTCGCATGCGGACGATGCTGGCACACCTTTTTTATGGGAGCGGGAGCTTGGGAAATACCCCAGGCGTGATATCAGCCAATGTGGAACTAGTAGACAAGTCATGAAACCTCTCATTCTGTAGCTAAATTCATAACTGTCACAATGAGAGCATTGGCGTCCGCCTACGACGCTCCCAGGCCAAGTTATGGCCATATTCCATGTTGTGGATTTTGTCCATAACTCCAGCCAGGGGTGGAGCAGTGCTCCCTCTGAGGTCACGAAGGTAGGAGGGGACCTGGATTTGCCCAGGTTGATAACCCTACTTCGGCCATTTTCCAGTGTTCTTTCGCTGGGGGTCACGTGCAGGAAACATCTGTGGGAGTTCCTAGAAACCTGGTCTACAGCGCCCCCCTGTGGCCAGACGCACAAGGTAACTGATTGAATTGCATACCTGTTTGTAAACCATGCTTTATCTGTAACTGTACTCTGACATATGTATATTCTGTAGATTCCCTATTGTATATATTGTAGTTTCTAGTGTGCTTTAGGCTGATTAAATTATATAATTAATCTTGGGCTGTTCTGTTATCTCGATCTTGAATCCCACGTCTGTGTGTTCGGCTAATAGTTACCGTGAAGCGGTTGGTGGCAGCGAGTTGTGCCAAGGATTATTGTGGGGAGGCCAGTAAGATTCGGGAAGATATTATATATTCCGCCCGCGGAGGTCGGGGGAATATATACCCTACTCTCACCGGGGACCCTTCAATAATCGGCATAAGTAGTATAGCGGCCTCCTTGCTTATTGTCGGGCAATTCCATAATTGGCCTGACTATAAGAGGGGCGCTAGAGAGCGCGTCACGTGCTCTGTCTGTCAGTCGGGAGGTATAAAGGAGGGGTGACCCCCACTTGTTACCCCCCGATTGTGACGTACTGGTAGCCAGCGCGGGGGATTTCTGAGTGACCCCCCCGGTGGTTCGTGACAGTCACCTTGCCCAGGCGAAGGGCCGCACCCAGGTTTGCAGCATTGTCGCACACGGCCTTACCAGGCTGCAGGTTCAGTGGAGACAACCATTTATTAAACTCGGACCGCAGAGCTGACCACAACTCCTCAGCTGTGTGACTCTTATTCCCAAGACATGTCAAGCTAAAGACCGCCTGATGCCGTTGCGCTCTGCTGCCAGCATAGTAATGAGGGGTGCGTGATTCCTTCTGCGCAGTGAGAACGCTGGTGGCCTGACCAGGCAGGCTTGGGGCGGAGGTGGAGGACCCAGATGAGGTGGAGGATGCAGAAGCAGTGGCGGAACTTGGACAGACAGAGGATTGACACACAAGTCGTGGGGACGGCAAAACTTGTGCAGCAGACCCTTCACCATCTATCACCATAGTTACCCAGTGCCCAGTCAGCGATATGTAACGTCCCTGTCCATGCTTACTGGTCCAAGTATCGGTGGTGAAAAGCACCCGTTCACACACAGAGTTTCTCAATGAAGCGGTGATGTTGTGTGCAACATGCTGGTGTAGCGCGGGCACACCTTTCTTAGAGAAGTAGTGGCAACTAGGCATCTGGTACTGGGGCACAGCGACAGACATAAGGTCTCTAAAATCCTGTGTGTCCACTAGGCGGAAAGGCAGCATTTCGGTAGCCAACAGCTTACAGAGGGATAGAGTCAACCTCTTAGCTTTGTCATGGGTCGCAGGAAGTGGCCTTTTGTTTGACCACATCTGAGGGACAGAGATCTGGCTGCTGTGTGTAGACGGTGTTGAGTAGGGTGTCCCTGGAAAAATGCAGCTTTGTGAGGAAAGTGCAGGCGGAGACATGATGTTGCCTTCATCCAAAGTTGGTGCTATCGATGTCTGAGAGAGCTGTACACACTCACTTGTTTCCCCTTCCAAAACAACTGACGACCTACCAAGCAAACTGCCTGTTGCGGTTACAGTGGTGGAAGTTGTGGGTGGAAAAACAGGTGTGACAGCTGTCCCCACAGTCCTAGAAGATGACAAGCGCGCGGATGCACTGGAAGGGGCAGGCGGTGGATGGTTCGCTCCGCTAGGCCGCATTGCAGCACGGTGAGCTTCCCACTGGGCCATATGATATTTATTCATGTGACGATTCATGGAAGAAGTTGTCAAACTGCTGAGGTTTTGACCTCTACTAAGAGAACCATGACAAATTTTACAGATCACATAATTTGGGCGATCTTTTTCTATGTCAAAAAAGGACCAGGCTAGGCAAGGCTTAGAGGCCATGCGACCTGTTGATCCACCCCGAATAATGCTCAGAGGCAGAGTGGTGGCTGAGGATGCAGTTGTAGACGTGCTACCAGTGCTCCGACTCTGTCCAGGAAGGCGCAAGGTAACTTCGTCGTCGGTTGCATCCTCCTCCACCGCCTCTGTTGACCTCCTCGAGTGCCTGACTGGGGGTTGACAGTAGGTGGGATCTAGAACTTCATCATCAATTGTTGTGTTTGCACTCCCCTCCCCCTCAGACCGAGCCTCTTCTTGCCCTGACCGAATATTTAAGTTGTCATCCCAATCGGGTATCTGCGTCTCATCTTCATCAGAATGTTCCTCATTGTCTATAACCACAGGTGTTACAGTTTGTGACAAAGGGTCAACATTATGCTCAGAAACTTGTTCCTCACGGCCTGAATCCGAGTCACAAAGGTTCTGGGCATCACTGCAGACCATTTCCTGTTCTGTACTCACTGTAGCTTGGGAGCAGACCTCTGATTCCCAGGCTATAGTGTGACTGAACAGCTCTGCAGACTCAGCCATCTCAGTTCCACCATACTGTACAGGGCTGATGGAGACTTCAGAGCTGGGAGAAATCAAGTGTGATTGGGATGACAACTCAGAGGACTGGTGTTTTTTGGATGCGGTACTTGAAGTGGCTGAGAGGGCACTTGTTGGACCACTTGAGATCCATTCAAGCATTTTCCTTTTTTGCCCATCATCTACCTTTCTTCCTGTTGTTCGTGTCCGTAAAAAAGGGAGCACATCGGATTGTCCATGGTAAGTAGTAGACATCTTACTTTTGCTGGTAGATGGTCTATCTTCAGCAGATGATAATGGAGCTTTGCCACCTTCCCCACGGACAAAACCTTTTTTGCCTTTTCCACCACGCCTCTTCCCCTTTCCACCAGCATCTGTCATTTTGCCACTCATGTGGATTGAGACAAGATTGTGGACTGAAAATGTGGTAGTAAAAATTGAGAGGTGGTGTAGATTGCAGTGGTGGTCTAGCTTTATTAACAGCAGAATAATAAAGAATAAATATCCCTGACAATGCAACTACGGTGTAATACTATTGTATGTACTGAGGATTTCGATTGCGTTAGGGCAATGACAATCAGAGACGAGTTCTTGGTGCAGAAATGTTTATAACATGTAACCAACGATATGTACATAAACGGAACAAAACACAATAGAACAATAAACACCGGAAATACCTTCCAGGATCGGAGCGAAGGGAATTCCCGGGGCCACGCACCGGACTCCCCCAGGGAGACCACGAAGAGCGAACCCCTATACAGGGACTGTCTGGCAATCACCCCAGAAGGCCTAAATGCGCAGCAGCCGGGACACAAAGGGCCAGAGGTATAGTCCAAAAATGTCCGCACGAGATGAGAGTCCAGAGTGGTTACGAACCGGAAGGAACCGGGCAGAAGTGCTGACCAAAGACGGCAGACGGAGTCCGGGCACAGCTTGATGAGTCCGGGTGAAGTCCAAAGTCGGTATCGGTTGTTTTTCGGGAGGATCCAAAATGTCAATCAGGAACCAAGAGCAGCAAAGCAGGAGTACACAGCAAGCAGTATACTCAGGCACTGGACTAAGCTTAGAGGCGGCCTTTTAAACAGCTGGACAGGAAGTAGGGCAACAGAACAGCAAACTCCATGTTAACCGAGGGCAAGCTCTTTCAAAAGAGAACTGGAAATCCCGGAAGCCTGACATACGGCCCTTAAACTGGCAGCAAAAATTGCTAGTCTAATGGCTTAGTTATAATGAGTTGGAGTGTGCAATGCAGGCAGACGCGCTCTGCAAATGTCTTTGCACTAGTGGGACTATAGCAAAGTCCAATAGCCACGTTTAGGATGCCACTAGGTACACTGAGTGTTTGCTAGTATAATGGCTTAGTTATAATGAGTTGGAGTGTGCAATGCAGGCAGACGTGCTCTGCAAATGTCTTTGCACTAGTGGGACTATAGCAAAGTCCAATAGCCACAGATAGGATGCCACTAGGTACACTGAGTGTTTGCTAGTCTAATGGCTTAGTTATAATGAGTTGGAGTGTGCAATGCAGGCAGACGCGCTCTGCAAATGTCTTTGCACTAGTGGGACTATAGCAAAGTCCAATAGCCACGTTTAGGATGCCACTAGGTACACTGAGTGTTTGCTAGTATAATGGCTTAGTTATAATGAGTTGGAGTGTGCAATGCAGGCAGACGTGCTCTGCAAATGTCTTTGCACTAGTGGGACTATAGCAAAGTCCAATAGCCACAGATAGGATGCCACTAGGTACACTGAGTGTTTGCTAGTATAATGGCTTAGTTATAATGAGTTGGAGTGTGCAATGCAGGCAGACGCGCTCTGCAAATGTCTTTGCACTAGTGGGACTATAGCAAAGTCCAATAGCCACAGATAGGATGCCACTAGGTACACTGAGTGTTTGCTAGTATAATGGCTTAGTTATAATGAGTTGGAGTGTGCAATGCAGGCAGACGCGCTCTGCAAATGTCTTTGCACTAGTGGGACTATAGCAAAGTCCAATAGCCACGTATAGGATGCCACTAGGTACACTGAGTGTTTGCTAGTATAATGGCTTAGTTATAATGAATTGGAGTGTGCAATGCAGGCAGACGCGCTCTGCAAATGTCTTTGCACTAGTGGGACTATAGCAAAGTCCAATAGCCACAGATAGGATGCCACTAGGTACACTGAGTGTTTGCTAGTATAATGGCTTAGTTATAATGAGTTGGAGTGTGCAATGCAGGCAGACGCGCTCTGCAAATGTCTTTGCACTAGTGGGACTATAGCAAAGTCCAATAGCCACAGATAGGATGCCACTAGGTACACTGAGTGTTTGCTAGTATAATGGCTTAGTTATAATGAGTTGGAGTGTGCAGAGGACAGGAGGGTACAGTGCCAGGATTGTGGGGTCTGGGTAGAGGAATGGAAGCCTGCCTTTCTATTCCCTCCTAATGGTGAAATGCAGGGAGGAAATCCCTGACCTTGGCTACACAGACGCTGTCGCTGTTTTCAGGACCTGTCACCTTAACTCTGAGCCTGCCGGTTTGAGCCCTTAAAAGGACTGCTAGAAAGTGCTCTCCCTAAGCTGTCCAGCGCTGTGTATGGAGCGCATACAGCTGTATCAGCGATAGGACTCAGGAGGACGGAGCTGCGACAGTGATGTCTGACACCAAAGACGCAGAAGAGATAATGGCGTCCTGGAGGAAAATGTCCGGTTTTATAATGCAGGGACATGTGACATGGACATCCTATCACACATGCCGTTGCTTCTCTGGCTAAAAGTCCACTTAGCTGTGTGTGTGTCTGGGATTGGCTGACATGCTGGCCCGCCCCACTACACGCGCGCGCTTAGGGAAGGAAGACAAGGAAAAAAAAAAAAAATGGCGATCGCCATTATAGAAACAGCAGTGATCTGAAGGCGCTGTTCACGCACACTATACACTGAAATGTCATAATAGTGTGATTCACAGAGTGACTTACACTATTACAGCGGAAACCAAGCTAGGATTTAGCTGGTTTTTTGCTGCTAGAACCGTTCTCGAACGTTTCTAGAACTATCGAGCTTTTGCAAAAAGCTCGAGTTCTAGTTCGATCTAGAACAGGCCCCAAAATCACTCGAGCCTAGAACTGGAGAACCTCGAACCACGAACCGTGCTCAACTCTAGTCCTAATAATTACAGACTCTATCGTAGGGTCTTTGCACCCTAAGGCCCTGTGCGCACGCTGCGGATTTACCGCGGATTTTGCCTCGAATTTGCTTCAGAAACTGTGTCTAACACTGCTGCAGTCATTCCCCAGTAAATCATATGAGTTCTAAAAAATGCTGTGCGCACACTGCGTTTTTTTATACCCGCGGATTTGCCCGCAGATTTTCCGCAGTGGAATTAATGAGCATGTCACTTCTTTTCCGCAGGTACCTGCAGTTTTTGCCATAGATAATGATAAAAAAACTGTAGGGAACAACTTGCGGAAAATCTGCGGTAAATCCGCGGCAAATCAGCAAAAAAACTGCACCAAAACACAACAAACTGTGGCAAAACTGCATGTAGATTTCGTTGCGTTTTTTTACCAAGAGTGCAGGATTCTTAAAGAGAGTCCGGATTTTTCTTAAGAAAAAATCACTTTCTAGTGCACACATAGCCTAAAGGGGTATTCCCATCTCCAAGATCCTATCCCAATATATAGTAGGTGTAATAGTAATACTATTAGCAAATACCTCCAATTAGAAATATAGTATAGTGCTCTTGATATAACCATATCTCTTACCTCATGTGCAGGGCTTAGTCCGTGGTTACAACCACAAGCAGCTAACTATCACTATATGAGTGGATAAAACCATGGATACCTAAGCTGCAATGCCCTGCACACATTTACAACTGGAAGTATTTGTCAATATTATTATTACTATGCCTACTATATATTGGGATACAAACTTTGAGATAGGTGTGACGACTCAGTGTCTGGCCACTTGTGTCGGGGTGAATTGTTTTTAATTAGGCCAGACATATTGTTCCTTTGTTCGGTAATTCAAGAGAAGTTAACTATTGTTTCATGTCAGATTTACCAGAGTCCTATTGTCTGTTAAATGTGTATTGCCTCAGCCCTTTTAACTTCATAATTTAGGGGAAAATTATGCAGTCAGATTGAAATAGCAAGCAATGAGAGAACACCTATCTCCCACCAATCCTTTAAGACCCAATACACTGAAATGAGATTTGAGGGGTATAAATAGAGCCTTGCTCCTGTCACCAGATTCATATGCCACAGGACTTCATCCTAGCATCCGCGTTTCCAGCTGGAGGATCAGAGAACTGCTTCACTTCATTCATCTTCTACAGGACTTTAGCCTAGAATCTATAGTTCCAGCTGGAGGACCAAAGAACTGCTTCACTGCTCAATGCTGAGCCCACGAAAATTGCTTGGAGAACCTAGGCTGGGACAACTTGGTCACCTGGCAACATATCTTGTTGTGCTCGGTCAACTTCCTAAGCTTGCCGCTATCTCCTCTCAGTGGGTGCTCGCCAAAAGGGAGGTGCTGCTAGCTGGGATAGTTGACCCTGGAAACCCCGAAGTAATGAAGATTCTAATCCCTGGCAGGCCAGCAAAAGTGTGAGACTCTATTGCTTGTACCATCTTGTGTTCTTTCTGGTAATGTACGATATGTTTTTGCCTGTTAGTGAACCAATAGAGTTACCAATATGTGGTTCCCTAACCCTATGTTGTGTGAGTAGTCTTCTGCCCAAGGGGAAGGAGTGTGAGTGTTCAGTGGGATGAGCCCTGGTCCATAAGGCCTTTCTGAAGACAACCAGACCAGCGGACAAGAGCATCCACTGACTGTCGGGTCTCAATAATGGGAATAACCCTTTAACTTTCTTCCACAACATAGTATAGACACACAACACACAATGTTAGGTCATTCCCAAGTATTGGATAGCCTCCATGTGCTCACAGCCCTCTTTCCTTCACTTATATTGCACCACAGTTTGTACTTGTTACAAATACAGAGAGGGGGGGGGGGTGAATAAATCACTGCTTCCTCCAGGCCTTATGAATTTTGACCTTGGGTACATTCACACACTGAAATTGCTTCGATTTTGTCTCTAAATTTAATATTTTTAACTAATTTTATTCAAGCACTGTGGTAATTGTCCAAGTTGAAATTGATGTGTAGTGTGGATTTTCAAATTTGCAAAGTTACATTTTATAATATAGATTGGTTGCAATTTTTTTCACATTTTCCTCATTGCATTCAATATGGAAGTAAAAATCTGCAACATGACATAATTGTTTCAGATTATGCACCAAATTACCTGTGAATCCAATCCATAATAGTAAACACCCAGTTGTTCTTATAACTTATAACCTAAACTTTACAAGCTAATAACGCTACAACAAACATGAGAGCAAAAAAAAGGAAAAAAAAAATGTTTTACTCAGTTCTGTAGCCTCCAGTCCATGATCTGACCAGTTTAACATGCTAAACCTGGTGAAAGTGTTTCACTATTTCTATAAAGTCACATAATAGAACTCAAATGTATTTAACAATGTGGAATATGGCAACTGAGTGTCTGAGATCCAGGATTGTTGTGCTAAGATTGACACATTTTTTGCAAAATTATATTAAAAAAAATCACATTTGTTACCATAGTACAGTCATTACATCAAGCAATTCTATGAAATCAACTGATATTAGTAAGTAGAAACTAGAATTGTGCAAGCAACAACCACTGATTAGTAAGAGCTGAATCTGAGCGGCTAAGTATATTCTCTTTGAGTTAAATACATTGCAGCTCTATTAAAAAATGTGTGAGAAGTCTCATGACTAATCTGCGGTGACTACAATGAACTCACTAGGTAATAGGTTATCAGCTATGCTAATAGAACAACATAACCTTCCCACATCTGCTTCCTTGTGTCTGGCTTATCATACTTGCAGAGGCATGAAGACTGATCTGTAACTGGGGTCTTTATACTGCTGGTCAAGTACAACAAAGTTGCAAACTAAGGAGAAAAGAAAAAAGGAAGAAACAATTTTCCGTAAATCTACTTTTTTAGATCTAGTTAATCGAATCGGCCCAAATCCTAACAAGAGTCTAAGGGTATGTGCGCACTAGGCGTTTTTTTCACGCTGCGTTTTTATGTGCGTTTTTGTCTCAAAAAACGCACCTGCGGTTAAAAAACGCGTCAAAACGCATGCGTTTTTACCACTATTTGGTGCATTTTTTGCTGCCTTTTTGCTCACTGCGTTTTTAATCAGTGCACAATGCCATTAAAGATTGTTGGTGAAAAAATAGAAAAAAAAAAAAAGGTCTGATCTCATTTACTTCTTCAAAATGTTCATTGTATGCAGGAGAGCAGACAGCTGCAGAACTAGTGTATGCAGGAGAGCAGAACTACAAGGCTCAGCATCCTCCATCCAGGACTGTATGCAGGAGTTTTTTGCCCAAAAAGAAAAAAAAAATGACATGGGCTTCGCTATATTTTTGTATGCTAGCCAGGTACAGCAGGCAGGTACAGGCTGCCCCCAATCCCCACCTGCCTATTTGTACCCGGCTGGGAATCAAAAATATAGGGAAGCCCTTTTTTTTTTTTTATTTCATGAATTTCAAGAAATAATTAAAAAAAAAATGACATAGGCTTCGCCCAATTTTTGAGTCCAGCCAGGTACAACTAGGCAGCTGGGGATTGGAATCCGCAGTGCAGAGTGCCCATGCTTTCTGGGCACCCCCACTGCGAATTGCAGTCCGTAGCCACCCCAGAAAATGGCGCTTTCATAGAAGTGCCATCTTCTAGCGCTGTATCCAACTCTTCCAGCTGCCCTGATGCCGGCTGGCTCACTGGGTAATAATGGAGTTAGGGCTAGCTGTATATTATCAGCTGGCCCTAAGCCCAAAATTCATGGTGTCACGCCAATATTAGACATGGCCACCATGAATTTCTACTATAAAAAAAAAACACAACACAGAAAAATATTTTTATTAGAAATAAAACACAACACAATTAGTGACTCCATCTTTATTGAAATAAAGAACCCCCCTCCGCAGTAATCCTGGGTCAAGGGTCCCGCGCCGTCCAATCCGGATCCAATATCATCTGATCAGTTTGCTGGAAGGCAGAGCGATCAGATGATGTGTCATGTTCTAGGGGCTGAAGCACATCACACTCAGCTGATTGTATAAAAGCCGATTATACAATCAGCTGAAGCATCAGTGCAAAAAAAAATACTCACGTCTGTGCTGATTACCGGCAGCTCCTGCAGCAATCGGATGAGAGTCTGATCCTGTCCGATCGCTGCAGGAGCTGCCGGTAATCAGCTGATGAAGTCCCCTGACGGCAGGATCAGCTGATAGCCGGCGAGAATTACGATCAGCTGATGCGTCAGGTGACTGCATCAGGTGATCCACCGCCAGGTCCTGCAAGCTTCGTACGTGCCCCGGGGAGACTGCACACAGCCAGAGCGGCGGTACCGGGAGGAGATGGGAGTGGGCATGTCACCGGGACCCTGCAGACAGGTGAGTATATATGACTTTTTTTTTTTTCTACTGTTCACTTTTGTTTTCGCTGCTGCCTCCACCTCCCGCCCAGACATGGCGCCGCACGGAGCTGACATGGCACCGGGCGGGTTGTGGACGCAGCGGACGGTACTGGGAGGATTCATGCTTCTGTGTTTACCAACAGAAGGAATCCTCTTCCTGTACACGTCACTTTACTGCCCACCCCTTGCGTTTATAGCTGCGTTTTTAGTCATAGAAACGCAGCTATATGCGTTTTTCATTGCGTTGTTGAACATCTCATTGAACTCAATGGGTGAAAAACGCAGTGAAAAACGCAGAAATAATTGACATGCTGCATTTTTGTGGTCACCACAAAAACGCAGCTACAAAAAAACGCTGTGTGCGGACAGCACTTCTGAAAACCCATAGACATTGCTGGGGAAACAATGTCACTGCGTTTTCAGCACAAAAACGCGGTAAAAAACACCGCTAAAAATGCAGCAAAAACGCCTAGTGCGCACAAGGCCTAATAATCTACTCCAAAATGCATCTGATATAGAGAAAAGTCTCTGCATTGTTCTATCATCAAGGACAATAAACCTTTTTTAGTTCAAATCCCACTAAGGACACCATCTGCAGTAAGTTTGTATGTTCTCCCTGTGTTTGTGTAGGTTTCCTCCAGGTTCTCCGGTTTCTTCCCACACTACAAAAACATACTGATAGCGACTTTATATTGTGAGCCCCAATGGGGACAGAGTTGCCAATGTATGTAAAGCGCTGTGGAATTAATAGCGCTATATAAGTGAATAATTATTAATTATTATTATTATATCATAACATAATAACAATAAAACCATATAAAATTCAGGCAACAATGCATGATACGAAAAACAAGAACTGGAGTCACTCTGCATTATGTTTCTGAAATAGCATGTGTTCCTCTATGACTAATTACCCATGGGTACAAAAACCATAAATAACGTTGTTTTGCATGCTAGACTCCTCCACAAGGCCACTTTACACGCAACGACATCGCTAACGAGATGTCGTTGGGGGTCACAGAATTCATGACGCACATCCGGCCTCATTTGCGATGTTGTTGCGTGTGAAACGCAGGAACAACGGTTAACAATCAAAAATACTCACCATATCGTTGATCGTTGACACATCATTCTAATCTCAAATATCGTTGCTGCTGTTGCAGGTATGATGTTGTTCATCGTTCCTGAGGCAGCACACATCGCTATATGTGACACCGCAGGAACGAGGAACAACATTGTACCTGCGGCCGCCGCCAATGAGGAAGGAAGGAGGTGGGCGGGATGTTACGGCCGCTCATCTCTGCCCCTCCACTGCTATTGGGCGGCCGCTTAGTGACACCGCTGTGACGCTGCACAAACCGCCCCCTTAGAAAGGAGGCGGTTCGCCGCCCACAGCAACGTCGCTAGGCAGGTAAGTACGTGTGACAGCTGTTAGCGATGTTGTGCGCCACGGGCAGCGATTTGCCTGTGACGCACAACTGACGGGGGCAGGTGCTTTCACCAGTGACATCGATAGCGATGTCGCTGTGTGTAAAGTGGCCTTAAGGCTGTGTGCCCATGCTGCGTTTTGGCTGTGTTTTTTCATTTGTTTTTTTCTTGCAGATTTTAATCAATACTGCAAGGAAAACCGAATCCCAGCAAAGACTATGAGAATCCTGACTTGCTGTGCACATGTTGCAGATTTTTTCCTTGCAGATGTTGGTGCAAATAAAAATCTGCAGCATGTCAATTCTTTCTGTGTTTTTTCCTGCAGATAATAAAATCCACTGCAATGCTCGATCACTACAGTGGATTATATCTGTCAGGGCTGCACTCAGAGCACTGACAGTTCGTCTCACACACTATGCATCCAGCATGGTGTGTGAGGCTCTCCGTAGCTCAGTAACTCGGAGTTGTCACGGTGATGAACTAAGGTTGCTATGACAGCGATCGGGTCCCTGTGATCACATTACAGGGACCCGATCGCCAGGGAGAGGTAAAGCCATCCCTCTGCCTCCTGACTGCTGCGATCATGATTGATTGGAGCATTTAGGGGGTTAAACTGTCAGGAATGGCGCAAGCACTGCATCTGGCAGTGCGAGTTGGGTCCCGGCTGTAACATCAGTCAGAGACCCTGGCGGGCGGCGATTGAGGGGGTACAGAGCAGAAACTGATGACCTAAAAGCTGGAAAACCACATTAAAAAACCCCCACAAAAACGTGATAAAAAAGTGTTTTTTTTCTGCTGCGTTTTTCCTGACAAAATATGCAGTTTTGTGTGCAGAAAATCTGCACACAAATCTGCTACGTGGCCACATAGTCTAATAGTCTCACACATGTCGAAAAACTATTTATTGCAATTAAAATACACAAAAGTGGGGGTCTACAAAGCAAACCATGCACCACATACTTATAATAACCTCCTTGACTTAAAAAAATAAATAAATACATGCCTGGTTTTGGATATTAGTATCACAACAGGGTGACACAAGAAAAATTATTAACCACCTTAAGTTTACCAAGCAGCGAGTGCCATCATGAACACCCTTAACACAGGTTTCGCTTTAGCTTCCTCAGAAGGGGCTTAAAGAAATGTGTTCAGAGGAGGTGTTTAATAGAGGGAGATATCCAATCAGATGCTTTACCTGAAAATCCGGCAGCTGTGTGCAGTGCTCGTGTCAGCGCGCAGCACCTCCAGTACTTTGAATACTTGGTGCTCAGCAAGGTATGACAAGCCTGACCCAGGCTCATCATAGGGTTGGATGTATCAGAACCATGCCGAGAGGGTCATTGTCCGGGAGTCCAGGATGCCGGCATCCAGAAACAAGAGCATACTGCCCCTAATGTGTCAGGGCATTGCACCACCCGGTGGAAGTCTCTGCGCAGAGCCCATTGTGCAGCATACCACTAATCTCGACTATGTAGAAAAGAAAGAAAAAGGGGGAAAGGTTGACTCACCTGAAGTGGTATTGAACCCGTGGAGCATAAATAAAAACTGTGATAGGCGTGCAGAATTATCCGTTTGAATGGTAGGGCCGAAGCAATAAGGTACGCATTTCAGACGCTACTGCATCCATTGTCAAAAGCATCCATAATGCATAACTTATTGTTCATAGCCTACCATTCAGGTGGCTAACTGTTATGGAATCAACTTGTACTTTTTTTCATTTATACTTCCCCCTTACACGATATATGGACATAGATTTTAATGTTATAATAAAGACTTAAGATTTTTCACATTTCTTCTGGAGCTGGATTTTTTCACTTACCTTGGTATATCAAGATTTTCAGATTGCACATTGTCCCCTAATGACTTAGTATATAGAAAATACCCTTAAAGGGAAGCCACTCTATACTCAAAGTATCAAAAAATGAACAAAACAAGAGCTTTAATGGCTAAAAATTATATTCATTTCTATTATACCAAAATTTAAAAACGTTGATGAAAAACACGTACATATACAAATTAGGCATGCAAAAAAACCCTTCCCTGAAGAAGTTGTCACACTCTGCACGCGAAACGCGCATTGGAAGGAGTTTGTTGGGGCCTCTGAGGGGCTGAGCTTGGCTTGTGTCTTGATGGGTAAACAGCTATAATTATTTTTCCATTTGAACCCATTACTGCCACTTTTAGTATAGATGATACTGTTGATCCCTCTACAGATAAGAGAGTGGATTAAATGATGCATTGTAATTGTGACTCTTGCAGTAATTTAATATAGATTGAGATACAAGGGATTGCTGGACACTAAAGGCCACGTCTCACTAAGCGACATCACTAGCGACATCGCTGCTGAGTCACGGGTTTTGTGACGCAACAGCGATGTTGCTAGCGATGTCGCTGTGTGTGACATCCAGCAACGACCTGGCCCCTGCTGTAAGGTCGCCGGTCATTGCTGAATGTCCTGGACCATTTTTTGGTCGTTGCTCTCCCACTGTGAAGCACACATCGCTGTGTTTGACAGCGAGAGAGCAACGATCTGAATGTGCAGGGACCCGGCTTCTGCGGATGCTGGTAACCAAGGTACACATCGGGTAACCAAGCAAAGCGCTTTACTTGGTTACCCGATATTTACCTTGGTTACCAGCGTCCGCAGCTTCTAGAAGCCGGCTACCTGCTCCCTGCACACGTAGCCAAGGTACACATCGGGTAACTATAAGCAAAGCGCTTTGCTTAAAAACCCGATGTGTACTATGGTTACCAAGCACAGCGTCGTTACACTGGTCGCTGGTGGCTGATCTCTGATCGCTGTGGAGATCTGCCTGTTTGACGACTCACCAGCGACCATGTAGCGACGCTCCAGCGATCCCTGCCAGGTCAGATCGCTGGTGGGATCACTGGAGCGTCGCTAAGTGTGACGGTACCTCAATATTTAACCATTGCAATCACCTCCTCACTATCTGTGGGAATTTTTCAGTCCCCCTTGCTTTACATACCTATGAGTAAGCACACTTTTTGCACTGATTTTTTGTGTGTCTAATTTATATGTGTACATGTTTTTCATCAATGTTTTTAAACTTTGGTATAATAAAAATCAATATAATTTTTAGCCATTAAAGCTCGTTTTGTTCCTTTTTTGATATTCTGACCATGTGACAGAGATGAGTAAAATGTTCCTAAAAATATAAAGCTATATAAAGGGATTTGGATAAACTTCAAGTTACCTGCAAGGAAGATTTGTAAGTTACAAATAAGGCTTTAATATGTCTCATTTTGCACCATATGCCCCATATACCTGTGAACTACTATGACCTACAACAGCTGCTGAAGTAATGTGAGATAGTGAGTGTACGGTCAATAATGGTGGCGCTCCCAAGCGAGAGTATATAATCACTAATGATAGCGCAAATGCATCAATAACTATCAATATTCTAGTGCTCCTTATTCATGTATATATATTTTTTTAAAAATGTCCTTTGATTAATAGCTGTGTGGAAATTAACACTTTATGGTGTCCCATAGGACATGCCAAAGTCCCGTGAACCTTGTGAAATGCTATAAAGTAAGTGTTGAAGTGCGGTTAACTGATAACTGTACAGTATCCCTGTGATTACCTCCCAAATGTATGAGTTAGAGCCCACACAAGGTGCTCCTTATTACATAACCAAAATAAAACAACAATGTTACCATACACAGTAAAGTGCCCATTCATAACAATGTGACTTAACAAAAAAGTGTGAAACAATTGAAAATATGTCTTATGTTCTAGGTTCTTCAAAGTAGCGGATTTCACTGCGGTTTTTTACTGTGGGTGCGGGATTCTTTAAGAGGGTCCGGATGTTACTTAAGAAAAAGGCACTTTCTAGTGCGCACATGGCCTTAGGCTGTTTGTTATCCTTCTGGTGCCATTCACTACTGCGTTTCACAATGTAGTCCAGTGTAGTCTCTTCACACATCTTCAGAACCGTTCACAAGTATTCAGGAATTCAAAATATACAGAAGGTGAAATAAGTATTGATTACGTCATGAATTTTCTAAGTAAATATATTTCTAAAGGGACTATTGACATGAATTTCTCACTAGATGTCGGTAAGAACCCATCCAATCCACACAGTCAAAGAATTCAAACTATAAATGTCTACAAATTTAGAATAATAATGAGAAATTACACAGGGAAAACGTATTGGACACGCTTATTGAAATGTATTTAACACTTTGTACAAAAGCCTTTGTTGGTAATGACAGCTTCAAGACGCCTCCTTATAATATCCAGAATGTGTTTGTATATTCGAGTTCTCAATTTCCTTGATGTTAGTTCTACATAAATGAGATTACATGGACAGGTAGCATACTATATCACTCCTGCATAATTGCATGTGGTATGCTGGGTGATTTTAAATTCACTTTGTTCATCATTTAAGCTAAACCTTGACTGTTTGATTATGTTGGGCAATGCTTTTTTTCCCTTTCAACAGGGGAAATAAAGTACTTTTGGTCCCTTAATGTAAAAATAGCAACAAAAAGAAGAGTAAATATCCTCCAAAAATTAAGCATTACTTAATGTCAAAAGCATGCAGGATGGTGGTAACTTGGTGGTAACTACATACCAGATTATCTTTCCGGTTACCAGCTTATTTATACGTAATTGTAGGATTCTCCAGGATATACAGTCATGTGAAAAAGTTTGGGCACCCCTATTAATGTTAACCTTTTTTCTTTATAACAATTTGGGTTTTTGCAACAGCTATTTCAGTTTCATATATCTAATAACTGATGGACTGAGTAATATTTCTGGATTGAAATGAGGTTTATTGTACTAACAGAAAATGTGCAATCCGCATTTAAACAAAATTTGACCGGTGCAAAAGTATGGGCACCTCAACATAAAAGTGACATTAATATTTTGTAGATCCTCCTTTTGCAAAAATAACAGCCTCTAGTCGCTTCCTGTAGCTTTTAATGAGTTCCTGGATCCTGGATGAAGGTATATTTGACCATTCCTGTTCACAAAACAATTCCAGTTCAGTTAAGTTTGATGGTCGCCGAAGATGGACAGCACGCTTCAAATCATCCATAGATTTTCAATGATATTCAGGTCTGGGGACTGGGATGGCCATTCCAGAACATTGTAATTGTTCCTCTGCATGAATGCCTGAGTAGATTTGGACCGGTGTTTTGGATCATTGTCTTGCTGAAATATCCATCCCCTGCGTAACTTCAACTTCAACTTCAACTTGCACATTATTGTCAAGAATCTGCTGATACTCAGTTGAATCCATGCGACCCTCAACTTTAACAAGATTCCTGGTGCCGGCATTGGCCACACAGCCCCAAAGCATGATGGAACCTCCACCAAATTTTTCTGTGGGTAGCAAGTGCTTTTCTTGGAATGCCGTGGTTTTTTTGCCTCCATGCATAACGCCTTTTTGTATGACCAAACAACTAAATCTTTGTTTCATCAGTCCACAGGACCTTCTTCCAAAATGTAACTGGCTTGTCCAAATGTGCTTTTGCATACCTCAGGCGACTGTTTGTGGGATGCTTGCAGAAACGGCTGCTGTCGCATCACTCTCCCATACAGCTTCTCTTTGTGCAACGTGCGCTGTATTGTTGACCGATGCACATTGACACCATCTGCAGCAAGATGAAGCTGCAGGTCTTTGGAGGTGGTCTGTGGATTGTCCTTGACTGTTCTCACCATTCTTCTTCTCTGCCTTTCTGATATTTTTCTTGGCCTCCCACTTCTGGGCTTAACAAGAACTGTACCTGTGTTCTTCCATTTCCTTACTATGTTCCTCATAGTGGAAAATGACAGTTTAAATCTCTGAGACAACTTTTTGTATCCTTCCCCTGAACAACTATGTTGAATAATCTTTGGTTTTAGATCATTTGAGAGTTGTTTTGAGGAGCCCATGATGCCACTCTTCATAGGAGATTCAAATAGGAGAACAACTTGCAAGTGGCCACCTTAAATACCTTTTCTCATGATTGGATACACCTGCCTATGAAGTTCAAAGCTCAATGAGGTTCTTCTCACATAGCGAGATTGCTATCGAGATCACTGCTGAGTCATGGTTTTTGTGACGCACCAGTGACCTCATTAGCAATCTCGCTGTGTGTGACACTGAGCAGCGATGTGACCCCTGCTGTGAAATCGCTGCTCATTACACATTGCTCTGGTTAATTTTTTGGACGTTGCTCTCCCGCTGTGAAGCACACATCGCTGTGTTTGACAGCGAGAGAGCAATGATCTGAATCTGCAGGGAGCCGGCTTCTGGCAGCCTGCGGTAAGCTGTAACCAAGGTAAATATTGGGTAACCAAGCAAAGTGCTTTGCTTGGTTACCCGATATTTACCTTGGTTACTAGCGTCTGCCGCTCTCAGGCTGCCAGTGCCGGCTCCCTGCTCCCTGCACACGTAGCCAGAGTACACATCGGATAAATAAGCAAAGCGGTTTGCATATTAACCCGATAAGTACTCTGGCTACAAGTGCAGGGAGCCAGCGTTAAGCGGTGTGCGCTGGTAACCAAGGTAAATATTGGGTAACCAAGCGCTTGGTTACCCTATATTTACCTTAGTTACCAAGCGCAGCATCGCTTCCACGCGTTGCTGGGGGCTGGGGGCTGGTCACTAGTCGCTGGTGAGATCTACCTGATTGACAGCTCACCAGCGACCATGTAGCGACGCACCAGCGATCCTGACCAGGTCAAATCGCTGGTGGGATCGCTGGAGCATCGCTAAAGTGTGACGGTACCCTTAGGGGTACTTCTCACATAGCGAGATCGCTAGCGAGATCGCTGCTGAGTCACAGTTTTTGTGATGCATCAGTGATCTCATTAGCGATGTCGCTGTGTGTGACACTGAGCAGCGATCTGGCCCCTGCTGTGAAATCGCTGCTTGTTACCCACAGTGCTGGTTCATTTTTTGGACGTTGCTCTCCCGCTATGAAGCACACATCGCTGTGTTTGACAGCGAGAGAGCAACGATCTAAATGTGCAGGGAGCCGGCTTCTGGCAGCCTGCGGTAAGCTTTAACCAAGGTAAATATCGGGTAACCAAGCGAAGTCATAGTGTGGCCGTGGGTCATCAGTGATGCCAGAAAAAAATGACTTGTCTCTGTGCAGAATCACGGCCACGGGTATACGCTGTACGGAGACAAGGTCAGTGAAAAATAACTGATGTGTGAGCAGACCCATTGATTATAATGGGTCTGCGTGTGTCAGTGATTCTGGTACGTATAAAATAAAGCACAAACTTACCAGAATCACTGACGTGTGAAAGGGGCCTCAAGCATGTTGACAGTTGAAAAATCATTTAATGAACAATTACTTAACAATTAATTGTAATGCTGATGCAGCCATACACATTTTAGTCCGCGTATCAATAATATTTGTTTGCATGAAAGATCTATCGTTCGGTAAAAAAAAAAAAAAAAAATGGGTGACTTTATTTCAAAAGACCACAGTCTGTAATGAGTCGGACATAGCAATTGTTCATAAGTATTTAACAAAAGAATGATTGTTCTTGAAATTGTGGATTTTCAGCAACTTTAACCTAATGTGCATTGTAGCGATCAATATCCAAGACAATTTGGGCATGCTAGTAAACAAAGCACTAGAATCCTGTAACCTAGATAGGGTTAATTTATGCCGCCAAGTACAACCTGCATAGTTGAAATTCTTGGTAGAATGAATTCCTGTCTAGCAGTTTTTATCTGCCACAGCTTTCCAAGAAACGATGATATTACTCCCACATACAGTGCTTGAAAAATATACTTTACTACGTGATGTCATAAATTTCAGACACATTGCTTAAAATAAGGTTAAAGTTGGGCTGTAGTGTGGTATTCTTGTGATAAATTCTGGCCTTTGCGCATTTTGCGCACAATCTCAGCATTTCCCTATAAGCAAACAAGGTGCTGCCAACATGTCAGAATTCTTGATATTTTTGTGTAACTTTTTTCCACTGGGCAAGCATTAACATTGCACATTAGTTAAATAAGCACTCTCATAAAGTTGTGTATGTTGTGTAGTATACAGTAAGTGTATAAATATACTCACCTACCTCCGCCTTCTCCAGGATGCAGCACCGTCATGCTCTTCTTAGTGATGTCACCGCACATCAGATTATCCGACTCACTCTATGCTCTATGCATGAGGTAGAAGTCTCTTTTACAATTTAAGTCTATGAAGACTTGTTCTGATGCTCCATAGACTTACAATTAATTCCAGAAATATTTGGAAAGTGACTGACCGAGTCTTCGTGATTTGGCCTCTCAGTGCCATTATTTTTGTTTTAAGATGAAACAACTGAGATGCAATTGAAGTGGACACTTTCAAGTTTAATTAAAGGGGTTGAAAAAAAATATCTTGTGAAACGTTTAGGATTTGCAGCAATTTTTCTACAAAGTCTCCCTCATTTCAGGGGCTTAAAAGTAATTGGAAAAATTAACTTTACCATAAGTAAAATGTTCATTGTTAATACTTCATAAAAAATCTTTTGCAGGCAATGACTGCCTGAAGTCTGGAAGCCGTGGAGGTTACCAAACGCTGGTTTCCTGCTTTGTGAGGCTTTGCCGGGCCTTTACTGCAGCTAACCTCAGTTGTTGTTTGTTCTGTGGGTCTTTCTGCTTTATGTTTTGTCTTAAGCATGTACAGTCAGGGCCAGAAATATTTGGACAGTGACACAAGTTTTGTTATTTTAGCTGTTTACAAAAACATGTTCAGAAATACAATTATATATATAATATGGGCTGAAAGTGCACACTCCCAGCTGCAATATGAGAGTTTTCACATCCAAATCGGAGAAAGGGTTTAGGAATCATAGCTCTGTAATGCATAGCCTCCTCTTTTTCTAGGGACCAAAAGTAATTGGACAAGGGACTCTAAGGGCTGCAATTAACTCTGAAGGCGTCTCCCTCGTTAACCTGTAATCAATGAAGTAGTTAAAAGGTCTGGGGTTGATTACAGGTGTGTGGTTTTGCATTTGGAAGCTGTTGCTGTGACCAGACAACATGCGGTCTAAGGAACTCTCAATTGAGGTGAAGCAGAACATCCTGAGGCTGAAAAAAAAGAAAAAATCCATCAGAGAGATAGCAGACATGCTTGGAGTAGCAAAATCAACAGTCGGGTACATTCTGAGAAAAAAGGAATTGACTGGTGAGCTTGGGAACTCAAAAAGGCCTGGGCGTCCACGGATGACAACAGTGGTGGATGATCGCCGCATACTTTCTTTGGTGAAGAAGAACCCGTTCACAACATCAACTGAAGTCCAGAACACTCTCAGTGAAGTAGGTGTATCTGTCTCTAAGTCAACAGTAAAGAGAAGACTCCATGAAAGTAAATACAAAGGGTTCACATCTAGATGCAAACCATTCATCAATTCCAAAAATAGACAGGCCAGAGTTAAATTTGTTGAAAAACACCTCATGAAGCCAGCTCAGTTCAGTATTCTATGGACAGATGAGACAAAGATCAACCTGTACCAGAATGATGGGAAGAAAAAAGTTCGGAGAAGATAGGGAGAGGCACATGATCCAAGGCACACCACATCCTCTGTAAAACATGGTGGAGGCAACGTGATGGCATGGGCATGCATGGCTTTCAATGGCACTGGATCTCTTGTGTTTATTGATGACATAACAGAAGACAAGAGTAGCCGGATGAATTCTGAAGTGTACCGGGATATACTTTCAGCCCAGATTCAGCCAAATTCCGCAAAGTTGATCGGACGGCGCTTCATAGTACAGATGGACAATGACCCCTAGCATACAGCCAAAGCTACCCAGGAGTTCATAAGTGCAAAAAAGTGGAACATTCTGCAATGGCCAAGTCAATCACCAGATCTTAACCCAATTGAGCATGCATTTCACTTGCTCAAATCCAGACTTAAGACGGAAAGACCCACAAACAAGGAAGACCTAAAGGCTGCGGCTGTAAAGGCCTGGCAAAGCATTAAGAAGGAGGAAACCCAGCGTTTGGTGATGTCCATGGGTTCCAGACTTAAGGCAGTGATTGCCTCCAAAGGATTCGCAACAAAATATTGAAAATAAAAATATTTTGTTTGGGTTTGGTTTATTTGTCCAATTACTTTTGACCTCCTAAAATGTGGAGTGTTTGTAAAGAAATGTGTACAATTCCTACAATTTCTATCAGATATTTTTGTTAAAACCTTCAAATTAAACGTTACAATCTGCACTTGAATTCTGTTGTAGAGGTTTCATTTCAAATCCAATGTGGTGGCATGCAGAGCCCAACTCGCGAAAATTGTGTCACTGTCCAAATATTTCTGGACCTAACTGTATAATGCATGGTCGATGGGGTTGAGATCTTGTGAATGACTCAGCCATTGCAGAATATTCTACATCTTTGCTTTAAAAAACTTTTGTACTACTTTCGCAGCATGACTAGGGGGTCACTTTTAGAGCTGTTCGAACTCACAAGAAACCGGGACCGGCGGATCACTGCTCAATTGAAAAAAAAACCTGATTCGCTCCGGAATCCGGTGCCCATATAAGTCTGTAAGTCCTGTGCAGGGTGGGCTCCCCAGTATACAGCAAAACCACGCACCAGGAAAGTGACTCTAGGCAGCTGGATTGATAAATGATTGCTTTACTTTACCAAAACAGAAAACATGCATAAAACAGAAAGAATAGAACAATATAGCTACAAGGCCAAAGGCCGACACCCCTGTGCTGCGCCACCCGTAATGGCGATTTATACCACCTTCTCACCAACCTTTGCCTAACCAAGGGACTGTCTAAACAGTCGCATAATACCTGGTACTCCCTCTAGGAAGCAGGAGTAATTGTGTGTGTGTGAACATGCCCTGCCGGTGGTGCAGCACACGAGTTCACAACTTATCCACCTAAACATAAACAAATCCCATAAACCCCCTGAATGCCCTTAATTGCTGAAGCCTCACAGAGAAGGCAGATGGTAAAAGTGGGAAGGCAAACCACACAGCTCAGCAACAGTCCTGGAAATCTTCTAGAGCAACAGTGAATACAAATGTGTGGCACTATCCCTTTAAGGTTTTAAAGTAACTGAGACCTGACACAGCAGAGACGGCAAGTCTTACTGTGTATATAGTTGACCTAAGCAGAACAGATAGGTATTTTGGTATCAAAACATAAAGTGTAGCGTGCACGCAGTCCTGGGCCCAGCCTACCGTACCCTGGTACTATGGCGTCCAGCTGCCATAATAAGCAACTGCAAAATGGTGATTTCCGGCACAGGATGCTGCGAACACGCGTCGTGGTCCTCCTTGCTAAACTCTAACACGAGTCTTCACCCAATTCAGTTAAGAATTTCTGCGGCGCCTCCTTTCTGTTACGCACACCTTTTGTTTTCCCTTCAGCTCACACACAGCACCTCCTCAGGTCTCCAAGTCCACAACAGAAGTCTGTTGAGATGTTACTATAGTAAACAAACAATCAAATGCAGATGCAAAACAGCAGTTGCTTGTGGCTGGTCAGTAACAATGCATACAATGAACAGTAAAGAAGCATTTCACAGTGGGTAAAGGTCATTAATACACTCTCACCCTCTCACAAGTCAATGGGGACCAGAATCTTGAGATTAAAAATGTTGGTGGAAGGGATAGGGGGTAGGAGCATGCGCGGTATACTCACCATGGCTGTGTCATGGCAGCAAACTTCTTCTCGGTAACACTATTCCCTTCCGGAGCCGACAATTCAATAACCACAGTTTTGCCCGTCCACCAGCGCATGTAATTGGTTGCAGTTAGACGCGCCTCCATCCTGAGCGGCAGCGTGTCAGCTGACTGCAACCAATCACAGGCGCCAGAATGGCGGGAAAACCAGTGCAAGAGTCTGCGGGTCAGTAAGGTGAGCAGGCATGTAGACAAAAACACATGCAGCCAACTCCTGTCAGAAGCGTGTGCTGCTGTGCCGGGTGATGCGATGTCAGACTCGTGAGAGTCTGGCATGATATCACCCGGCACGACCTGCCACTCTCTGAACATGAGCATGCATGTAGACAAACACATGCAACCTGCTCCTGTCAGATGAGTGTGCGGCTGTGCCGATGATATGATGTAAGACTCGTGTGAGTCTCTCACGAGTGTGACTCCGGCCTACGAAACACCGCATGCAGCTTTTTTTTTTACTTAAATAAATATGGTAATTTAAAAAAAAACGACGTGCAGTTTCCCCCCCCCCCAATTTTGATACCCAGCAAAGATAAAGTCAGCTGGGGGCTGGTATTCTCAGCCCGCAGCTGCTCGGTATTGCTGCATCCATTAGATGTGGCAATCCCGGAGCTTTATCGGCTCTTCCCAGTGCCCTGGTATGGTGGCAATCGGGATAATGTGGGGTTAATAACAGCGCACAGCTGCTACTAAACCCTAAGCTAATGATGGCACAGGCGTTTTTGAGATACCTGCATCAATAACCTGTAAATGAAAGTAAATATGTACAAACACAGAGAAAAATCCTTTATTTGGAATAAAATACAAAAACATTCTCCTTCGCCACTTTATTAACCCCATAATCACCCCTCCAGGTCCGGTGTAATCCACACGAGGTCTCACAGATATTCAGCTCTGCTACATCTGAATATCACAGGGAGTAGCCATAGACCACGACCGCTTGCTCTGAGCTCCAGAGAATGAATGAGCTGCGCAATGAGCGGTGACGTCACTCAGATCATTTGCAGTCACAGCTGGATGTTTCCACAGTCCTTCATCTGTGATCGCAGGTAATCTGACCTCAGGTGGAGGTCACTGAGTTCACAGAACTGCATCTCCTATCAGAAAATCCCAGTTGTTTTGGCCAAGAGATGCAGATTCGGTGCTGAAATTTATTATACCATATTCCTGCACCCAATCTACACCTCTTGGCAAAAAAACCCGTAATTTTTTGACGCATTTTTTTTGCCGTGGTTTTTTGCTGCGGTTTTTGCCATGATTTTTGCTGCGGTTTTGTGTCAGGAGGTGCACATTTGGTGCTGAAATCATCTGCACCAGAATTCAGCACCAAATTTCCACCTCCTGGCAGAAAAAAAAAATCATTTTTGGGCCAAGGATGCAAATTTGGTGCTGACATTTTTACACCATATTCCTGCACCCAATGTACACTTCCTGGCAAAAAAGTGGGGTTTTTTTTACACAATTTTTGCCACCATTTTTGGTTCAGACTATTTGCTGCGGTTTTGTGACAGGAGGTGCACATTTGATGCTGAAATCGTCTGCACCAGATTTCAACACCAAATTAGCATTTTTTTTGTTACTTAAAAAAAATCGACGTGCGGTTCCCCCCCAATTTTCATCCCCAGCCAAGATAAAGCCAGCTGGGGGCTGGTATTCTCAGCCCGCAGCCGCCCAGTATTGCCACATCCATTAAAAGTGGCATGTTACGTCCCCATCGGAGTCCGCTACTGCGACTTCTTCTCGGATCGCCAGACGACACCATGTTCCCACCATGGATAGTGCTGGTGATGGGAAAGGAGTCGGTGCCCGTGGTTCTGCGGAGCACAGTGTCACGTCCCCACCGGAGTCCGTTCCTGCGACTTCTGCTCCGATCGCCAGACGACGCCATGTTCCCACCATAGATAGTGGTGGTGATGGGAGAGGAGTCAGTGCCCGTGGCTCTGCGGAGCACATGCTCCACTCATCCACTAGGCTGGGTTTCCCTGGAACCTGCAGTACCACTGGCTGACTGTAGGTGGCGTGTGTCTCCCGGCTGAAGTGGCCAACATTCACCTGCAGCCAATGGGAAGACACCACACCCTACTTATTCCCTCTCCTGTCACATGATCACTGCCAGTGATAGTTCTGTTCTCCTGGCTCATGTGCTGTTTGTATTGTGATTCCTGTGCGCTGACCTTGCTTGTGTTTGACTACCCTCCTGCCTGTCGTTTTTGTACCTTGCTGCCAGTTCCGGATTTGACCCCTGCTTTGTCTCCTTACTACGCCCTTGCCTGCCGATTCTGTTCCTGTTTTGCATCTCCTGGATTTTGACCCTGCCTGACGACCACGGACTACAGTCTACCACAGGTAGCGATCTCTGAGGCTCTGTGTAATTCCAAAAACCTGTACAGGGGTTAAAGGGTTGCAGAGTTCTTGGGGTCCTGCTTTGTGAGCGGCTTTTCACTAGATTCCCCTTACAGCCAGTCTGAGTCTGTGGCTCCTATCAGGCAATACATGGCAATCCCGATGCTTTACCGGCTCTTCCAGGGCTCTGGTGCAATGGCAATTGGGGTAATGAGGGGTTAATAACAGCGCACAGCTGCTACTAAACCCTAGGTTAGTGATGGCACAGGCGTCTATGAGATACCTGTATCACTAACCTGTCAATGAAAGTAAATAAGAACAAACACATAGAAAAATCCTTTATTTGAAATACAATATAAAAACACACCCTCCTTCACCACTTTCTTAACCCCAAACACCGTGCAGGTCCGGCGTGATCCACACACGGGGTCCCACGCCGCATCCAACTCTGCTACATGTCACAGCTAGCAGCCATAGAGAGCGCCTGCCAGCTGTGAATGTAGCAATGAGCAATGACTGCAGGCAGACACTGTCACAGGCTGGGGGGCACATCTGCCTGCAACCAATCACAGGCGACAGGACAGCCGGTGGGCGGGGAAAGCACAGAAAGCTGTGTTTTTGCGATGAGCCTATTGCGCAGTACAGGAAGTGAATGCGCGACCCTGAAGAAGTTTGCCACCATGACACCAAGTCTCGGTAAGTATTGTTTTCCTTATATTTTACCTTTAATTTTCCCAGTGCCAAATCCAGATCTTGCATCTAGAATCCAGCGCCCGGGTCTGGCACCCGGGCATCTTTGAAACCGCGCGGATCTGGACTATATATGGTATATATCATAAATACAGTACCAACATCTCTCAGGCCTACCTGTTTGGTCCAAAGGTGGCCAAAACTAAACCCCCTGGCCAACTGCAGTCAATTTTGCTGGAGAAGAAAATATTTCCTGCCTACCTCTGCAGTCGAATAATTTCCTTGATTCAATTGAACATAATTTATTGCTACATGAATTATAACGCTCAATGCCATTAGTAGGATGACGCATATTTCCATATGAATAGCCATTTATAAAACTACCGAAGTATATATAGGCCGTGTGAGACAAGAATACATTTACAATAAACTGAGCCATAATGCCATAATTAATCTGTAACTCTAATAGAATATTATCATTCATATCAATACAGTTCTATGTACATAAATAGGTTTGCATTTATATTTCTGAAAATATACTTCCCAAACCAAGCATCTGGTTATCTTAACCTATATACACATTAGACAAATTTAGTATGTTCTGTAAATGGAGCACTGTAGATAAAAATAAAAAATAACCTGACCTTGTTACAGCTTTACATACTGCATTCAGCATAGCTGTTAAATTTGACAAGTACTTTTTTCCAACTGTTCCAGCCCATGGATGCCCACGGGATATCTTGCTAATTTAAGAACATGTTCCTTAGCATTAAAGATTAATGCCTAGACCATCAGACAGATTAGTTTAGCAGTGGTCTAAACTTTTTAATAGCACACTAAAAGGCTATTATTTACATTGCAAGCTGACTTTCTTTACAAAACAGCTTAATTTAAATATATCTAATCATTTTGTGGAGCGTGCACAGTTGGTCATCTGATTTGGCACTTGAATGGAATCGTGATCCTATTGCCCAGCCCTGTGTATATGATGAGTCCTGCGTCATTCACAAAGAGGCATCCATTGCACTCCTGCACATGCACACTTTGATCTGCCCTGCTAAGGACAGAGCAAAGTACTATAATGTGCAAGTGCGAGAAAAGGTCAAAGACCACCCACGCATGCGCACTACAGTACTTTGCCCTGCCCTCAGCTGGGCAGATCAAAGTGCACATGCGCAGGAGCATAATAGAGGCCTCTGTGTGACTGATGCAGGACGCGTCATGCACAGGGGGCTGGGCAGGAGGACAGCGATCGCACAAGATGGAGGAGGTGCCGGACCAAGAGGAGAGAATCCCATAGGACCGGACCAACCCCTAGGTGAGTATTATGCAGGTGTTTTTTACGTTATACAGTCAGGCCTGGGCTCTTACAGTATATACAGTATTCGGGAATACTGTATCTAAGAGCTCACTGATGGTGGCCACAGCTCATGAGGGAAAATCTGGTGACAGGTTACTTTAAGTAAGCACAAATCTGCCCATTAATTAAAACTTCAGTAAAACATCCTAAAAACATTTATATCTACAATATGATCCCAAACACACTCGGTTTCTTAGATTTATAACTGTAGCTAGCAACATCTCAGATCCAATAAGAAAAATAGTTTTACCACTTAAAAGGACACAGATCTCAAACCAGATCATCTTTTCAGTGGAAAGAACGTCATAATTAGAGATGATCGAACCGGTCGCGGTTCGGCTCGAGTTCGGTTCGCCGAACGGAGGTCTCGTTCGTTTTCGTGCCCTGTTCAGAAGGCCATCTAGGCCGGGATAGTGTGTTAAAAATTGCTGGACAACAAGGTTCAACACGTGAGCCATACAAGGCACGTGTGTCACCTTGCCCACGCGAAGGGCCGCACCCAGGTTTGCAGCATTGTTGCACACGGCCTTACCAGGCTTCAGGTTGAGTGGAGACAACCATTTATTAAACTCAGTCTCCAGAACTGCCCACAACTCAGCCACTGTGTTACTCTTATTTCCAAGACATTTCAAGCTAAACACCGCCTGATGCCGTTGCGCTCTGCTGCCAGCATAGTAATGAGAGGTGCGTGATTCCTTCTGCGCAGTTACAACGCTGGTGGCCTGACCAGGCAGGTTTGGGGCGAAGGTGGAGGACCCAGACGAGGTGGAGGAGGCAGAAGCAGTGGCGGAACTTGGACAGACAGAGGATTGACACACAAGTCGTGGGGACGGCAAGACTTGTGCAGCAGACCCTTCACCATCTATCACCATAGTTACCCAGTCAGCGACATGTAACGTCCCTGTCCATGCTTACTGGTCCAAGTATCAGTGGTGAAATGCACCCGTTCACACACAGAGTTTCTCAAGGAAGCGGTGATGTTGTGTGCGACATGCTGGTGTAGCGCAGGCACACCTTTCTTAGAGAAGTAGTGGCGACTGGGCATCTTGTACTGGGGCACAGCGACAAACATAAGGTCTCTAAAATCCTGTGTGTCCACCAGGTGGAAAGGCAGCATTTCGGTAGCCAAGAGCTTACAGAGGGATAAAGTCAACCTCTTAGCTTTGTCATGGGTCGCAGGAAATGGCCTTTTATTTGTCCACATCTGAGGGACAAAGATCTGGCTGCTGTGTGTAGACGGTGGTGAGTAGGGTGTCCGTGAAAAAATGCAGGTTTGTGAGGAAAGTGCAGGCGTAGACATGATGTTGCCTTCATCCAACGTTGATGCTATCGATGTCTGAGAGAGCTGTACACACGCACTTGTTTCCCCTGCCAAACCAAATGACGACCTACCAAGCAAACTGCCTGTTGCGGTTACAGTGGTGGAAGTTGTGCGTGGAAAAACAGGTGTGACAGCTGTCTCCACAGTCCTAGAAGATGAAGAGCGCGCGGATGCATTTGAAGGGGCAGGCGGTGGATGGTTCGCTCCGCTAGACCGCATTGCAGCACGGTGAGCTTCCCACTGGGACATATGATATTTATTCATGTGACGATTCATGGAAGAAGTTGTCAAACTCCTGAGGTTTTGCCCTCTAATAACAGAATCACGACAAATTTTACTTATCACATGATTTGTGCGATCTTTTTCTATGTCAAAAAAGGTCCAGGCTAGGTAAGGCTTAGAGGGCATGCGACCTGCTGAGCCCCCCTGACTAGTGCTCAGAGGCAGAGTGGTGGCTGAGGATGCAGTTGTAGACGTGCTACCAGTACTACTCCTCTGTCCAGGAAGGCGCAAGGTAACTTCGTCGTCAGTAGCATCCTCCTCCACCGCCTCTGTTGACCTATTCGAGTGCCTGACTGTGGGTTGACAGTAGGTGGGATCTAGAACTTCCTCATCAAGCGTTGTGATTGCACTCCCCTCACCCTCAGACCGAGCCTCTTCCTGATGTGAACCAATATTTAAGTTGTCATCCCAATCTGGTATCTGCGTCTCATCGTCATCAGTATGTTCCTCATTGTCTATAACAACAGGTGTTACAGTTTGTGAATAAGAGTCAACATTATGCTCAGAAACTTGGTCCTCACGGCCTGAATCAGAGTCACGAAGGTTCTGGGCATCACTGCAGACCATTTCCTGGACTGTAATCACTGTAGCTTGGGAGTAGACCTCTGATTCCCAGGCTATAGTGTGACTGAACAGCTCTGCAGACTCAGCCATCTCAGTGCCACCATACTGTGCAGGGCGGATGGAGACTTCAGAGCTGGGAGAAAGCAAGTGTGATTGGGATGACAACTGAGAGGACTGGTGTTTTTTGGATGCGGTAGTTGAGGTGGCGGAGAGGGCACTTGTTGGACCACTTGAGATCCATTCAAGCATTTTCTTTTTTGGGCATCATCTACCTTTGTTCCAGTTGTCCGTGTCCGTAAAAAAGGGAGCACATTAGATTGTCCACGGTAAGTAGTAGACATCTTACTTTTGCTGGAAGATGGTCTATCTTCAGCAGATGTTAATGGAGCTTTGCCACCTTCCCCATGGACAAACCCTTTTTTTCCTTTTCCAACACGCCTCTTCCCCTTTCCACCAGCATCTGTCATTTTGCCACTCATTTTGATTGCGACAAGATTGTGCACTTAAAATGTGGTAGTAAAAATTGAGAGGTGGTGTAGATTGCAGCGGTGGTCTATCTTTATTAACAGCAGAATAAACAACAATAACTATCCCTGACAATACAACTACGGCCCTTAAACTGGCAGCATAGTTTGCTAGTATAATGGCTTAGTAACAATCAGTTTGAGTGTGCAATGCAGTGGTGCTGCAAATAGCTTTGCACCAGTGGGACACTAATAGAAGTCCAACAGCCACTTTTAGGATGCCACTAAGTTTACTAAGTGTTTGCTAGTATAATGGCTTAGTAACAATGAGCTTGAGTGTTGTTAGGGCCAGGTGGACGGGCAGACCCAGGAGGTGGATCCACTGGGCTGAACACCTCACCGAGGGCAAGGTGCCTGGTAGCCGGAGCACTAGCAGGACAGTCCGTTCAGAGGAGGGGAGTGAAGAAGTCCCTGGGACCACGGGGTCTCTGATGGTAGTCCGGGTGACGGAGCTCAGGTTCGGAGGCCGAGATGACGTCAGGCAGAGTCCGGAACCAATGGAGCGAGAAGGCGGGTCACCACAGGGATCGGAGACAGTAGGAACTGACGGGATGGCAGACCGTCACCGTTCGGGGTTCGGGGATCGTCAGGACCGGTTGGCGAGGCAGGAACGGCTCTACGAGAGAGATAGGTGAGTATATCACAAGACACAAGGAGACCTGACTCCTAGCTTAGAAAACACGAAGAACAGGCCCCGCCCACTTGGAAAGGATCCCCCTATATACCCAGTACCTGATCCTTCAATATCCTGTTGGAGGACACTGGCCCTTTAAGAAAGGGTCAATGACCGCGCGCGCGCCCTAATGCGCATGCGCGAGGCCCGGGTGCCAGAAGCCAGGGCAGGGAGCGGTGAACAGGAGGCAGGAGAGCCGGGCTGGAGCAAAGCTGCCGACGGGCGCCGGGAGCGGGGACCGGGCCACCTAGGGACCGCAGGTGATGGGGCCTGGAGGCTGTGGAGCGGGAGACACCTGACAGAGGAGCCGGGGAGTGAGGCAGGGAAGCCGGGGAGCGTGGCAGGGGAGCCGGGGAGCGAGGCAGGGGAGCCGGAGAGCGTGGCAGGGGAGCCGGGGAGCGAGGCAGGGGACCCGGGGAGCGTGACAAGTGTGCAATGCAGAGGTGCTGCAAATAGATTTGCACTAGTGGGACACTAATGGAAGTCCAACTGCCACTTTTAGGATGCCACTGAGTTTACTCAGTGTTTTCTAGTATAATGGCTTAGTAACAATGAGTTTGAGTGTGCAATACAGAGGTGCTGCAAATAGATTTGCACTAGTGGGACACTAATGGAAGTCCAACTGCCACTTTTAGGATGCCACTAAGTTTACTCAGTGTTTGCTAGTATAATGGCTTAGTAACATTGAGCTTGAGTGTGCAAAGGGCAGGAGGGTACAGTGGCAGGGTTGTGGGTCAGTGTACCGGAAAGGAAGCCTCACTTTCTATCCCTCCTAATGGGGAAATGCAGCAAGGAAGTCCCTGACCTTAGCTACACAGACGCTGTTATCTGTAGCTGTTAAAATCTGTTTCCATAGATCTGACTGTCTCCTGTGGCTCTGAGCCTGCTGAAACTTCTATCCCTATTCTGTATAGCGCTGTGTGTATAGCGTACACAGCAGTATCGGAGACAGGAGCTATGCCAGCGGTGACTGACACCCAGACGCAGAAGAGATAATGGCGTCCGGACGGGCAGATACCCGTTTTTATAATGCAGGGACATGTGACATGGACATCCTATCACACATGCCGTTGCTTCTCTGGCTAAAAGTCCACTTAGCTGTGTGTGTGTCTGGGATTGGCTGACATGCTGGCCCGCCCCACTACACGCGCGCACTTAGGGAAGGAAGACAAGGAAAAAAAAAAATGGTGATCGCCATTATCCCAGCAGAAGTGATCTGAATGCGCTGTTCCCGCACACTATACGCTGAAATTTCATAATAGTGTGAGTCACAGAGTGACTTACACTATTACAGCGGAAAGCCAGCTAGTAATTAGGTTGGCTTTTTGCTGCTAGAACCGTTCTTGAACGTAACTAGAACTATCGAGCTTTAGCAAAAAGCTCGAGTTCTAGTTCGATCTAGAACAGCCCCCAAAATCACTCGAACCGCAAACTGGAGAACCGCGAACCGCGCTCAACTCTAGTCATAATTCACATCATGAAATAAGTGATAGTAGCTTAAAATTTATCTGCCACTGGTTGTACTAGACTTTGTAGTTCCACAGAGGACACATATAAAAACACTTGTATATAAACAACTTCTTACTCGGTCACTTCTTGCTGGTTGGGATGGGCCTCTCGTGGTTTTACAGCAGAATGATTTCAAAACACAGGCGTATCCATCATTGTTACAATATACTCACAAAAAATTGCTATTCTGAATGTTAAAAACCAATATTGCATGCCAAGTCTCCTTTCTGTCCAGGATTTTGCCTCTCATACTTCATCTTGGTCATCCAGGAAGAATAAATTAAGTTCTTTTATTTGAAAAGCTTATTTTGAAGATATTTGTTACCATTTTCAGTGGTACTTTGCTTTTGTCAAGAACACATTATTGCTACTACTTATTTAAGTTATGTTTTGACCTTGAAAACTGCATTGACATAATGACCTGTAAAAGCATTGTTTGCTGATGGTAGGCCATTAGAATTTGTAGTCTACCAGGTCCCTGGTTTATTTTAGTATTTATTTTAACACCAACAAAAGACCAAAAGCAAGATAATTTACAAAGCTTTGTCCTCAAAAAATCTTTATTAACAATAAATGTTTATATATAACAAAACAAAAACAATCGAATGGACCACCCAAGTGACGGATGGAATAAATTCACGTGGGGGAAACGGCATTTATGGTAAAACATCACACCACCATATACCAAGGAAAATAGTATAATTAGTATTACCGAATATATGGCTAATTGTAAAATCCGCTTTCTATATACTGTTATATATGTATATAATATCTATCAGGTGTAAATTATTATATATAGAAACAGCAGAATATAATATATAAGCCACACATCATTCCAGTAACAGTATGTCCAACCAAGGTGTCGGTGCGGTGGCCTCCACACATGCTGATGCGCGTTTCGCAGCTACCGTGCTTCGTCCAAGAGTGATGACTCCTGGAGTAATCCTGGACCACTGGAGTGCTTTGTCCATTCAAAAACTGTGAACCTTCTTTATCAGATTTGCAAAAGAGACAAAATTTCCCTGCTGTCAATAGTAACCAACCAAAATACATTTTATGGAGAAAAAAAGATAGTGTTTAATACTAAAAAGAATAAATTAATATAAAATTAATATAAAAGACTAATGTAAACAATAGACATATTTTATCTTGCATGTGTTACCTATATTTTGAAATTGACATGCGAGGTGACACACAAAACCACATAGAGCAGGGGAATGCATAGGTCGCCCTTTGTTGTTGGAAAATAAGTAGTGTGGTCACATGGGCATGCCGATGAAACCAAAAAAATCTGAGGCAACCAACTAAAACCAAAACCAAAGATAACCAATAACTGAGTTATCATTGTACTTTTTGTCTTTCCTTACAGATTTGTACATAGTCTGAACTTATCATTTGTATGATGCCAGTCACTACTTACAGTTAGTATAGACAGAAAAGTAGTCAGACAAGCCAGGGTCAGGTAACAGTAGGACACAGGAGTAAACAGAAGCACAGGCCGAGGGTCAGAATTCCGGGACAGTACGTATAGATTCAGGGAGCAGACAGAGACGTGGTAGGGATCGGTCCAAGATCCAGAGCCAGGAGGTCACAACAAAAACAGGGAGCAGGCAAACAGCAGTCAAATAACAGTTCAGGGTCAAGAAACAGATCTAAACACAAGCACAAACACAAGCCAAGAGCACAACTGCAAAACCAGGAGTACGACTGGTGAGGTTCTGGGAGAGCATGCCCAGTAAAGAAACAGTGCAATTACCAGGAAGGTGGAACACCTGAGTAATCAGCACCTCCCAGAACCTGCATGGAATCCAGTGCTGTCAAACAACCTGCCAGCAAGTACTCTGGTAAACACAGCAGAGCATCTCCAAATATGAAAAATGCTCTGCACAATGGAAACATGTCACATCCGGCTCTGTAGCTCAGGAAAGTGCAGCAGAACATCACCTGTGTGCACAATGTTTGGCATAGAGGAAAAATATCACTGCCGACTCTGTAGTGCAGCAGAGCATCACCTGTGTGCAAGATGATCCGCACAGAGGAATTGTGAAAATTTGTCTATACAGTGCTGGCCAAAAGTATTGGCCCTCCTGCAATTCTGTCAGATAATACTCAGTTTTTTCTTGAAAATGATTGCAATCACAAATTCTTTGGTATTATTATCTTCATTTAATTTGTCTTCAATGAAAAAAAAAATTGTCCTAAAGCCAAATTGGATATAATTCCACACCAAACATAAAAAAGGGGGTGGACAAAAGTATTGGCACTGTTTGAAAAATCATGTGATGCTTCTCTAATTTGTGTAATTAACAGCACCTGTAACTTACCTGTGGCACCTAACAGGTGTTGGCAATAACTAAATCACACTTGCAGCCAGTTGACATGGATTAAAGTTGACTCAACGTCTGTCCTGTGTTCTTGTGTGTACCACATTGAGCATGGAGAAAAGAAAGAAGACCAAAGAACTGTCTGAGGACTTGAGAATCCAAATTGTGAGGAAACATGAGCAATCTGAAGGCTACAAGTCCATCTCCAAAGACCTGAAAGTTCCTGGGTCTACGGTGCGCAGTGTCATCAAGAAGTTTAAAGCCCATGGCACTGTGGCTAACTTCCCTAGATGTGGAAGGAAAAGAAAAATTGACGAGAGATTTCAATGCAAGATTGTGTGGATGGTGGATAAAGAACTTCGACTTACATCCAAACAAGTTCAAGCTGCCCTGCAGTCCGAGGGTACAACAGTGTCAACCCTTACTATCCGTCGGCGTCTGAATGAAAAGATACTGTATGGTAGGATACCCAGGAAGACCCCACTTCTTACCCCGAGACATAAAAAAGCCAGGCTGGAGTTTTCCAAAACTTACCTGAAAAAGCCTAAAACATTTTGGAAGAATGTTCTCTGGTCAGATGAGACAAAAGTAGAGCTTTTTGGGAAAAGCCATCAACATAGAGTTTAAAGGAAAAAAAAGAAGCATTCAAAGAAAAGAACACGGTCCCTACAGTCAAACATGGCGGAGGTTCCCTGATGTTTTGGGGTTGCTTTGCTGCCTCTGGCACTGAACTGCTTGACCGTGTGCATGGCATTATGACGTCTGAAGACTACCAACAAATTTTGCAGCATAATGAAGGGCCCAGTCTGAGAAAGCTGGGTCTTCCTCAGAGGTCATGGGTCTTCCAGCAGGACAATGACCCAAAACACACTTCAAAGAGCACTAGAAAATGGTTTGTTAGAAAGCACTGGAGACTACTAAAGTGGCCAGCAATGAGTCCCCATAGAACACCTGTGGAGAGATGAGATCTCAAAATGGCAGTTTGGAGAAGGCACCCTTCAAATCTCAGGGACTTGGAGCAGTTTGCCAAAGAAGAATTGTCTAAAATTCCAGCAGAGCATTGTAAGAAACTCATTGATGGTTACCGGAAGCGGTTGTTCGCAGTTATTTTGGCTAAAGGTTGTGCAACCAAGTATTAGGCTAAGGGTGCCAATACTTTTGTCTGGCCCATTTTTGGAGTTTTGAGTGAAATGATCAAAGATTTGATTTTTGTTTTATTCTCTTTTGTGTTTTTTCATTGCAATAAAAATAAATGAAGATAATAATACCAAAGAATTTGTGATTGCAATCATTGTCAGGAATAAACTTAGTATTATCTGACAGAATTGCAGGGGTGCCAATACTTTTGGTCAGCACTGTATGTTTTTTCTAGTTTTAATGAAGGCCAGACTGTCCGAAACATCAAAGACTGTGTAATACGGATTGTTATCGTGATACAAATATTTCTTGCACCTCACTGTTGTGCCAAGTTCCTGTTATTTTGCCTTCGAGAGAGCAGAGCAGAAAAGAAGAAGGTGCTCTGTTGATAGAGGAGTCCATGGCCACTCTGAGCCAGAAAAGATTGTCACAGGGCAGAACAGGCAAGTAGTTAGCAATAGAAATGAGCGAACCTCTGAAGGCTCGAGTTCGGTTCGGTTCGTCGAACGGAGGCCCCGTTCGACGGACGTTCGACAAACCGTTCGACAAACCACTAGAACCCCATTGAAAACATTGGGAGGCAAACACAAACACATAAAAACACATTATACATGTACACATACAGTTAATAAATATTGCCATAACACTTACAGGTCCCCGCGACGCGTCCTGCACTCTGTCTCCTGCCGCTTTTCCTTCCGATAATCGCTGCGTCCTCCCGGTAACCAGCACTGATGATAGGACCTATCGTGACATCAAAATAGCATGTGACCAGTCACGTATCTATTATCTCATTAGCTACAGACTGGTCACATGGCTAGATGTCATTGCTCGGTCCTGTCAGTGCATCTCTCCGGTAAGCGGTGCTCGTTTGAGCATGCCCTTTTACTGGCGAGATGCTCTGGCACATGATCGGCTTCCCCGTCCATGCATGTCAGCGATCTTTACAGAGACAGCCCACATGCAGGGACTAGATGTCACAGCCGGTGAATAGCGGCACCGGGAATCACGTGATCGGAGCACCATTGCTATGGTAACCCGTCTGTTAGCGGTGACGTCACCGCTGACAGCACGCAGCTGCTGCTCACTCACTGAGTGAATAGACTGCATGGGAAGCAGCAGCGTCTTCCTCCCATGCAGTGCTGTCTGATGTAGCAGAGCTGCATGGGTTGAAGGAGAAAGAAAATAGAAGACCAGGATCGTGGGGGTTGACATGGAGTAATAAACATGGAGTTTCTAATGTGTCTGTGTATTTATTTCTATTAAAGTATTTTTTCTCTGTGTGGTGTCTTGTTTTTAACCCTTTATTGGAGATTCTTAATGGCCTGGTCAAACTTGCCTGACATTAAGAATTTCTGGCTTAATACTAGCTAGTAAAACAAAGCTAGTATTAACTCATTATTACCCAGCAAGCCACCCGGCTTCAGGGCTGCTGGAAGAGGTGGATACAGCACCAGATGATGGCACTTCTATGAAAGCGCTATTTTCTGGGGCGGCTGCGGACTGCAATTTGCAGCAGAGGGGCCCAGAAACCTCGGGCCAACCTGTGCTGCGGATTCCAATCCCCAGCTGCCTAGTTGTACCTGGCTGGACACAAAAATGGGGCGAAGCCTTTGTTTGTTTTTTAATTATTTCATGAAATTCATGAAATAATTAAAAAAAGGGCCTTGTAGTTCTGCAGCTGCTGTCTGCTCTGCTGCATACACTAGTGAATGGAGCATGCTGAGCCTTGTCGTTCTGCAGCTGATGTCTGCTCTCCTGCATACACTAGCGAATGAAGCATCCTGAGCCTTGTAGTTCTGCAGCTGCTGTCTGCTCTCCTCCATACAGACAGATAGCAGCTGCAGAACTACAAGGCTCAGCATATTCCATCCAGTACTGTATGCAGGAGTTTTTTGCCCCCCAAAAAAATGACGTTAGCTTCGCCATATTTTTGTATGCTAGCCAGGTACAACAGGCAGGTACGGCTGCCCCCAACCCCCAGCTGGCTATTTGTACCCGGCTGGGAACCAAAAATATAGGGAAGCCCTTTTTTTTTAATTATTTCATGAATTTCATGAAATAAATAAAAAAAAAAATGATGTGGGCTTCGCCCAATTTTTGTGTCCAGCCAGGTACAACTAGGCAGCTGGGGATTGAAAGGCACAGCTTGGGCACCCCTGCTGCGAATTGCAGTCCGCAGCCGCCCCAGAAAATGGCGCTTTCATAGAAGTGACATCTTCTGGCGCTGTATCCAACTCTTCCAGCTGCACTGGTGACGGGTGGCTCACTGGGTAATAATGGGGTTAGGGCTAGCTGTATATTATCAACTGGCCCTAAGCTCGAAATTAATGCTGTCATGCCAATATTAGACATGGCCACCATGAATTTCTAGTACAGATAAAAAAAAACACAACACACAGAAAAATATTTTTATTAGAAATTAAACACAACACAATTAGTGACTCCATCTTTATTGAAATAAAAAAAACCCCTCCGCAGTAATCCTGGGTCAAGGGTCCCGCGCCGTCTAATCTGGATCTTATAGCATCTGATCGGTCTACTGGAAGGCAAAGCGATCAGATGATGTGTCAGGTTCAAGGGCCTGAATCTCATGACACAGCAGCTGATTGTATAAACATCTTTTATACAATCAGCTGATGCATCAGTGCAAAGAAAAAAAAACAAAAAAACTACACACTTCTGTGCAGACTCCTGTCCGACAGCATCAGCTGATAGTTTAGCTAGCTGGGCAGTAAAAAGCCGGCCTCACCGCTCGACTTAGTGTCATCTGATTCCGTCAGGTAACCGCATCAGCTGATCATCGCCAGGTCTGAGAGAAAGAAGAGAGAGAGAAGATAGAGAAAAGAGAAGAGAGAGAGAGGGAGAGAGAGGGAAGAGAGAGGAGAGAGAAGACAGAGAGAAGAGAGAGGAGAGAGAGGAGAGAGAGTGAAAAAGAGAGACTGAGAAAAAGAGAGAGAGAGAAAAAGAGAGAGAAAAAGAGAGAGAGAAAAAGAGAGAGAGAGAGAAAGAGAAAAAAAGAGAGAGGAGAGAGAGAGAGAGGGGGAGAGAGAGAGAGAAAAAGAGAGAGATGAGAGAGAGGGAGAGAGAGAGAAAGAGAGAAAGAGAGAGAGAAAAAGAGAGAGAAAGAGAGAAAGAGAGAGAGAGAAAGAGAGAGAGAAAGAGAGAGAGCAATGCAGCCTCATTCCGTGAACTGCTCCGATTTTAGAGGTGTGTCCCGCGGCTCACAGCTGATGTTCGGCTCCTCCCCATAATTAAATTAAGTTATAATTATAAATAAATAATAATTATAATTTAAATCACATGTTTTTACCGGGACAGCCAGGATTTGAACTCACGACCTAATGCTTCTTAGACGGGAGCTCTATCCATTGAGCCACTGGCTCTATTGAGAAACATAGGCGGATTGAAGTCTGGTGACAGCACTGCGTGGAGAGGACACAGATTGCTCCCTGTCATATTCATGTAGCAGAGCTGACAGTGTCGTGTGGATTACTTCGGACCTGGATTGCTGTTTGGGGATTTTAATAAAAAGGTAAATGAGGTGTTTTTTTGTTTTTTGCTGGTCTGTTTCTTTACTTTCACTTACAGTTTAATCATGGAATGTGTCTCGGGGAGACGCCTGTCATGATTAACTCCCTATTACCCCGATTGCCACCGCACCAGGGCAATTCGGGATGAGCTGGGTAGAGTCCCGGGACTGCCGCATCTAATGGATGCGGCAATTCGGGCGGCTGCTGAGTGATATTGTTAGTGTAGTGGGCTCCCCATAATGTGGCGTTCTCCATCCTGACAATTCCAGCCTCCAGCCGTGTGGCTTTATCCTGGCTGGTATCAAATATGGGGGAACCGCATTTTTTTTCTTTTTTTTTATTTATTTATTTTACTGCACAATATAGAGCCGCCCGCCGGCGGCTGTGATTGGTTGCAGTGAGACAGCTGTCACTCATCGTGGGGGCGTGTCTAACTGCAACCAATCATGGGCGCCGGTGGGTGGGGAAAGCACGGAATAATTAATTGAATAATGAAGTGGCAGCCATTTTCAAAAGAGGAAATGCCGCTGGAGATTTGTGACAGCCGTGCAGCGAGACGCCCGTGATCGGTGAGTAGGAAAGAGAGAGGGATTGTGCTGGGGACGCAGGACGCATGCAGATATGAAAGGTGCGCACATACTTTCTGTGAAAAGCCACGCTTTCGGTGCTTGAACTGTTCTCGAACATTACTTGAACTGTCGAACTTTTAGCAAAAGGCTCGAGTTCGTCGAACGACTCGAACACCCCCCCAAAATCATTCGAACATGAAATTGGGGAACCTAGAACCTCGAACATCGCTCATCTCTAGTTAGCAACTACCTGTAACCACAAGTAATTTTGCACAACAGTGACATTACCTATAGCTTAACATCCTTCAAAAATTGCTGAAAATACAAGAGAAAAATAGTCTGGGAGGCTCCCAAGAGGCCTACAGAAATATTAAAGAAGCTGCAAGAATTTCATGCAAGTATTGATGTGTACTGAATGTGACAACAATCTCCTGTATTCTTCATATGTTAGGTCTGTGGGGTAGGATGGTAAGATGGATCATTTTTCTTGCAAGGCAAAACATACAAGCCCAGCTATGTTTTACCAAAACCTACATAGAGTCTGCCACAAGCAAGTAGAGAAAATGTGTAATGGTGTGATGAAACTAAGGTTAAACTTTTTGGCTATATTTCCAAAAAGGTATGTTTGGCGCAAAATCAACACTGTGCATCAATAAAAGAACAGCATACCCACAATGAAGCATGGTGAAGAAAGCATTATGCTTTGGAGCTGTTTCTTGGTAGCTGGAAATTGGGCTTTAGTCAAGGTGGAAATAATTAGAAACATCAGTCAATTTAGCAGCAAAACCTTCAGGCCTCTGCTAAAAAGCTAAAAATGAAGTGTAAATTCAACTTTCAGCAAGAGAACGTTCCAGTGGCGTAACTACTGTCCTATGAATCCAGGTTCCAGTTTTGGACCTGGGCCCCCATCAGCTTGTTGATCAAATGGACGACGATTCTGAAATAATGTAGTCCATCCTGGCTCCTATAATGTAATAATACAATAAATTCCTCCATCCTGTAATAATATCCCCCATCCTGGCCTCTTTCTTTTACAATGTCCCCCTTCCTGAACCCTATATTGTAATATTTGTCTTTCATCCTGGCACCTATCTTGTAATAATGTACCCTGTCCTGGCCCTCATCCTGTAATAATGCCTTCCATCTTCTAAAAATAGCCCACATTCTCTAATTATATCCCCTGTGCTGTGCCCCCATTTTTTAATAATATCATCTGTCCTATAATAATGTTCCCCATCCTTTAATAATTTCTCCTGTCCTGAGTCCCCATTCTTTAATAATATATTCTGTCCTGGGCCCCCATTCTATAATCTCCCCTGACCCTAACTCCCATTCTGTAATAATGTCATCCGCACTGGTATAATGTCCCCTATCCTGGTATAATGTCCCTCATCCTGGTATGATGTCACCCATTTTGAGCCCTTTCTATTCTTCTCCAGTACATATAAAAAAGAAACAATGCTTATTCTTACCTTCCCCTGTTCCCACAAAGTGCGGCAAACTCTTTTATGGCCGGTGCAAAAGCCAGTAGTTGACTTTTGTGTGCCAGCCTGGACAGCGTATGGATTTCAGCTGGATGTGTATCCGAGGACGTATACCCAGCTAAAATTTGCATCGGCAGGCCCCTCATGCATGGGCCTGGTCACGGTTACACTATCTGTGACCACGGCGCCCCTGCAATGACCCTAAGTATATCCACAAAACAGCAAAAGAATGGCTTTGCCAGAAGGACATCAGGTTTTTGTGGGGGCACCTTCCTGTGTGTATAGAGCTGCTGGGGAATCATACTGTTTGAGGGGAGCTGTGAGGAATTCATATTGTGTAAGGAAAACTGTCATGCTATATGAGGGAAGGAGTGGGGAAATCATACTGTCTGTGGGTGCTATTTGTGCATGATAGTGTGCATAGGGTACTGTGTGGGCATCAAATTGTGTGTGGGGGGACTGTAAGGGCATTATACAGTGTGTGGGGGTCTGTGAAGTCATCATACTATATATGGAGGACAGTGGGGGCCATATAAGTAGGGTCTAGCGTAATATTTGGGAACACTAATGAGCTTTACCTGGAACAATATTTTTGCATGAGTTCATATAAAGGTGAGGTTAGGGAAATGGCTAGCATAAAATAGAAATTACCACAGTGAGTAAAACAGTATACAACTCTCTTTCTTATATTTCATAGTTTGGAGGTATGGAATCAGTATTCTGAGCTATGGATCTAGAGTATCTCTTGTGTTCTTAATGATTTCTTTTGGTTTCCAATGTGTCCATATAGAATGTTGAGAGCTCATGGTTTTAAAACAAAAGTCAATTGGCAACCATGCTGCAAAATACAATACATAAAAAGATGCCGCCAAAGTCTATACACAGAATTAATAATGTCAATGATAGGACACAAATAATTCCTCTTTAGACGGTAGATAGAAATAATTCTGCTATAGGCAGTATTCTAAAGATAACTTCACAATAGACAATTTACATAAACAGATCCACCTATACACAGATCTATACTCTGTAGTAAGCAATGTGATGAGCTTTAGGTAGGACTAGGGATACTCTACTTCTGCTAACATCAGTACAGACACAAGGTGTAGCAGTAAGAAAAGTCCATCATCACCTCTATTCTTAGATCTGACTTATATAGCAGAAAAGATGGCCACACACAACTGGAATACAATCTGTTATTGGTGGTATCCTGCTAACCTTCTTCCAACAACACATATCATTGGAAAGATCATTTGAGATTTGGATTTCAAAAGTGCCAATCTTTTTGTTCTTTTGAGTGATTAGCCACCATCACAGCAGGTTCCTGGCAATATTTTACTTCCCTTCTTCCTTCTCCCTTTAAAAACAAATGCATGATCACCTGAACAAAGAATGAATGTATATATGGAGAGAAAAGTACTAAAATTTGACAGTCCTTATCGTTGAAAGCTTTTAATGGCTAACTGAAAAAATCATAATAAATAGCAAGCTTTCAAGACTACTCTTCACCAGGCATAGCTTCAACCATTGAGGACTCTCAAATATTATTTTTCTAGCTACTAGCTAAGGTAGGGGTGGGGAACCTTTTTTCAGCCAGGGGCCATTTGGAAATTTTTACCAACCTTCGGGGGCCGCACAAAATTATCAATGTGAAAATGACCCTGCTATATTTGGTCAAACAATTAATTAACTTACCCCTACTGTGGCGGCCGGAGCTGCTTCTCTTTGGTGCGGCTGTGATGTTTGGTGATATTAATCATGTTTCTTCTCACAGCTGCTTTTTCATTTTTGTCTGGGTCTGGAGCGCAGTCAACTCTTTGTGATAAGATTGATAAATCATATACATCACATAACAGACACTGTATATACATCACAGGAGACACTGGGGGCACATATATCACATAGGAGACACTGGGACTGCTGTATATACATCACAGGAGATACTGTGGGCACATACATCACACAAGGGGCTGGGGACATGTATATGGCCCCGGCCCCTCCTGTGATGTATATGCCCCCAGTCCCTTCTGTGACGTATATGCCCACAGCCTTCCTGTGATGTATGTGTCCCCAGCTCCTCTTGTGATGTATATGCCCCCAGCCCCTCTTGTGATGTATGTGTCCCCAGCCCCTCTTGTGATGAATGTGCCCCCAGCCCCTCTTGTGATGTATATGCCCCCAGCCCATTCTGTGATGTATATGCCCCCCGCCCCTCCTGTGATGTATAAGTCACAGGAGACGCTGAGGACATGCACATCACAAGAAGGGCTGGGGACATGCACATCACAAGAGGGGCTGGGGTGCAGGCACCACACAAGAGGGGCTGGGGCGCAGGCACCACACAAGAGGGGCTGGGGCGCAGGCACCACACAAGAGGGGCTGGGGCGCAGGCACCACACAAGAGGGGCTGGGACGCAGGCACCACACAAGAGGGGCTGGGGCGCAGGCACCACACAAGAGGGGCATGGGTGCAGGTGTCAAGGGAGGAATTTTGGGTCAAGACTGCTAATGGAGTCTTTGTTTGGGATAACCAGAGACGATGCCACATTAACTGTATATTAATGCCGATATATATCAATGTATATAAGACAAAGAACACACAGACAACATGCTCTCTCCTTGAGTCAGCAATACCCACTGAGCTCATTATTATATTGAAAGAAACTTAATTATTACAGAAGGCACCTTCGGCCTTGAAAATGATACACAGAGTGTATGGGAGTGTCACTCCCCTATTTCTCCCAGCAAATGTTCATTAAAACATTCTTTCTATGTGAACATTACTGATAAGAGTTTGTAGCTTCACATTCTGGCTTCATCATCTTTAGTTAACTCCTTCATGATTATACAACTTTGAATTATACTATAGGTCTGTGCAATGGCTACATAGACAGACAGATAATTATACAACTACATTTGGATTAGTTATATACACAGATATTCTTATTACGTTTAAACAAACATACTACAGCTCAGGTGACCTCCACAGTCCCCCCTTAATAAAATATCTGTGAATATCATCAACCTTAAATTTAAAATTTTTCCCCATTTAGATATATTTTATTATTTGGGACTTATTTGTGACCTTCTGCCCTTGGGACTTTAATTATATCCATATCTATATATGTGGGCTTTCTATGGGATTGTTGTTTAATTTAACACTACAGGCTTTAGCTCCCCCCTTAAGTACTTATTTTTATTTATTAAACATAACTCTATGATTTATAGGGGCTATTAGAATTGGCGTTATTAATCTCATTAGGGCACATTATCCTGATTAAGAAAAATTTAATCTAAACCTTATTTAAAAATTAGCACATAATTAAAAAAACAAAAGGACATTTGGAAATTGGAAATTGTCCATGGTTCTTCTTTCCGGATATGAAACAAAAAGGAGGATGCTTAGTCAGTGCTAGTTTACTTAGGGCCACTTTGTGAACCTGGATAATCTGCTCTTGATAAAAAAACAACAATACATGATGAGGCTTCATGTGAACAGTTTGTGGTGCAGACTTGGAAAAACCTTCTGGGATAACGGGTAGAATAGCGGCCGCTTTCTGCTTCGGTTGTGTCGGGTCCATTGGTTTCTGAAATATAACGTTAACTCGCGTGTCACTGCCAGTGCTCACCAGACTAGGCCAGAGAGACATCAGCCTGATGGGATAGGCTCTTCCAAAACGTTTCCTGAAATGAGAAAATCCATATCTAGCATTTTATATTAAGGAAAATTACTGAAATTAGTAGGAAACAAAAACATTTGTAAATGGTTAGATTACATTAACCAAACCACATTTTTGGGTCTATGAAATGGCTGAATTAAGTATTTTCGACTACTCAATTCGTACCTTCAACAGTCCCCCCTTAACTCACTTCTGCCATCTCCAAATACTAAGGGTACTGTGTTCCCTTAGGAAAAGAGGAAGAAAGATCTGTTGGGAAATCCTGCCTGACTGAACGTTGAGGCATGGGTGGAGAGGGGAATGGGATTTCTTCACCGGTTTGAGACCAAGGACCCCTAGCGAGTCCTCACCCTTTGTAGTTGGACTTTCCCATGTCTCAAGGTTCTCTAAGTCCTCTCTTCTAACTGTTTCGGCAATGATAATTTGGGACTGTACAGGTTTTTTGTAAAGGATAAATATGAGCAGGACGCTTAGTGCAGCTTCGGTGGATCGATCCTTCTGCAATGCGGGGCGTGAATCTATGTTGTCCTACCGTTGAGCTTTATCGAAATTTCTGTGTCCTTTTAGGATTAATCAGTCTCCTGACCGAAAACCATATACTACTATCTCTGATTTAGGATCTGGAATTAGAAAATAGACTTGTTTATTTCTCTAATTAGTCAATCATATGAAAATTATACATGGTTTGCGCTAGACCAAAGAAAAACATTTTACATTGGAACCTGTTTATTACTAAAGAGAAACACAACACCCTAAAGAGAAACACAACACGCATTGATTTACAACTTATCAGTTTGGTTTGTTTTTTACATACCACTTGCATTATGTGGATTTTCAGCAGTGACGTCGTTTTCTGCACTGGAAAGCCTCTGACCAAACCTTGAAAGAAATCTACACAACACGCACAGACTTGCATACAACGTGCTCATGATAAACATCTATAATCAGTTTGCAGTCTCTAAGAATGGGTAGAGCAGGTGCAGGGTGTTTCTACGGACTCTTTACAGTTTTTCCTCATTGTTTTAAAAACGTGCTTCACAAGACCGGGTGAGTTTGCCTACCTGGGTACTGAACCCTGGCGTCACCAAAGCGCACACTGATATCCAACTTTCACAGATGTTAGTCCATGTTACTTGGGCCATCATTAAGAAGAGATCTCATGGCAGAGAAAGCTTACCGCCCTTCATCCACAGACCTTCCCCAGTCAGCCGACTCCCTGCGTCTCGCACTCCACTCCTTATTGGTTCACTTGATCCTGTAGGGATTTAAGAACACAAGGAGTGACAGAAGTCACTGATGTGACCGGTGTCACCGAGGCATGGTCTCTATGCATGGTAAAGGACTCCTCAACTCTAGGCCCGTTCACTGCTTCTTGGTCAGCTGCACCTGTGCGGGGATCTCCATCCGATTCCATCAGCTCAGATCTAGACTTTCTTTTCGGCGTACCTAGCTTATTTGACAACAGGAAAGATCTACATCCTACGGGGCTGGAGCGCAGGCACCACTGGGGGGGCACAGATATCACTTGCGGAGCCCTGACATCAGTTGGGGGAAGGGACACACAAACCTGGAGTGATACACAGCAGTGGGGGGGCACACAGCACTGAGGGGAAGGGGGCTGCAAAGCACTGGACAGGGCACACAGCAGCAGAGGGCTGGCGCTGGACACACAGCAGTGCCGGACTCACAGAACCGGAGAGCAGGCACCGGACACGCAGCTCCGAGGGCAGGGGGGCGGGCACATAGCTCCGAGGGCCGGGGGCGGGCACGCAGCTCTAAGGGCCAGGGAGCGGGCACGCAGCTCAGAGGGCCGGGGGGCGGGCATGCAGCGTCGGGGGGCGGGCACGCAGCTCCGTGGGCAGAGGGCGAGCAATGCAGAGCACTAAACCCGCCCACAAAGTAAGTCCTCTCTCGCTGGCACTGGCCAGCGGGAGAACACATTGGTAAGTACAGCAGCACATGTGCGGATTTAAAGGGATGGCAGCCCACAAGATGGCGGTGGCGGCTCAAGCACTGCCGACCCCGGGAATCTGCCCGGGGGCCACATAAAAGGGCATGGCGGGCCGTATACGGCTTGCGGGACGGAGGTTCCCCACCCCTGAGCTAAGGCCATGTGCCCACAGTGCATTTTGGATGTGTTCTCCATGCATTTTTTTTTTGGTGCAGTTTTGTCACAAAACTGCATGCCTATCCTTATGCCAGCAAAATCAATGACAATTCTGAAGTGCTGTGCATATGGTGCTTTTTGTCCTTGAAGATTTGGTGCAGCAAATAATCTGCAGCATGTCAATTCTTGGTGTGTTTTTGCCTGCGTTTTTCAACCCTTCAACCCATTGACTTCATTATGATAAACGCATGGCAAAAACGTCAAAAAAAAAGCAAAAAAGTCAAAAAAGTACCAAAAACAGCACCATGTTTTTGGTGCAATTTTCATCCAGAAAATGCAGATTTGGTGATGAAAATTTCTGCAGCAAATACTCAGAGTGCACACATAACCTAACATAGTACAATAATATATTTTTACTGTATCAATATATGGTGAAAGGTTTTTGTTAGTTGACAACTATCCAAAGTGCATGGCTATCATAAGCATTATTAAACAGCTAGGCTATTCTGATGTCAGAATGAAAGCAGAGAGAAGTGGTAGTGTTTTTGTACCGCCCCCACGCCAGCAGCCGGTGCTGCTCGGATCTGGATCTACGGTATGGGTTCTCTGGACACTTCGAATAAAAGGGGGATGTAATTATACGGGATTTGCTGTAAACTGTCTGTGACGCCACCCACGGTGTGTGGTGAGATGTAGCACCACCGCTGCTGTTATGGGATACCCGGGGGAGATGTGATGGTAGCTGGATGTTAACCCCTCCATGGGTAGGGATGGATTCCCCGGCGCCCAGTGTTGTGCAGGATTGCAGGGATCAGCGCACTTACAGTTCGGTTGTCCTGGTGCTGGATGAGGCTGCACTCATGAGTGGAGTCACTGGTTATCGTGGTGCTGGATGAGGTTGCACTGATGTGTGGAGTCAATAAACACAACGTTCTTTCGGTAAACCAAGGTGATGGTGGCTGGCCTCTGCAGACGGGTGTATCAGGTCCCACACCCGGGCTGGTGGTCAATGTCCCTTTCCTCTGCACTTCTTTATTTTCAGTGATGGACTTCCCGGTGTGTAACACAGGAGTCCGCTCCCGGTCCTTTGGTTGGGAGCCGTGCCCGTCAGACGCTGACCCGTGGGATCTACCGGGCTCTGGCGGATGCCCTATGCCTCTCTGTGGGGGGTTGTCTACTTTTCGGGACTTAGGTTGGGACAGGACCTAAAATCCTGCCCTCAATTGGTTAATGAGCTAGGCCGTCGGTGCCGGTCCTGGCTTCAGGGTCCAAGTACCCCCTTTGTGCACGGTTTCCGGGTCAGTTCTCTGGTGTCGGTACCGGCGGGCTACAACCCTGCCCCGGTCCACCTCAGATCTCCGGCAGCCGTCTTCCCGTCTCCTACTGACACTGGCCACTGTCTGCCACCTAGCCAGTACGCCAGGGCTCCAACCTTGACGCCTGTCAACTTGAACTCCAGACCTTGACAGATCTGAATTCCACTTGAGCTACAGACTTCACTGACTGTTTTCCCGCCCCGGGCTCTCTAGACCCCTAGGTGGGCATTCTCCTTCCACCTGGTCCACCCACTGGTGTGTCTGTCCTTCCCTGAGGGGGTGACTAGGATTTCAGGTCAGCTGCTCTAACCCTGTGTGGGAAAGGTGTTGTGTGGGGGCCTAGACTGTGTGACTACCTAGTTTTGCCAGGGCATCACATTTTCAGGAATGGGTATATGGAAATATCAACAAACCCCTCAACCTTGAAAAAGGAAAAAGATGTAGGGATTTCCATTAAAATATAGAGGAGCCTGGCAAATATAAGAATCTCTCAAACTGAGTAGCTGGGGCACGTGACGTGAGATGGCCCAATTTAAAGGGGTAGTCTGAAAGCAAAGTAATCTTCATTCGAAATCCCTATCTGTTTAGTGACATAATCTATACTATTTTCTAATATACTTGTATTAAAAATTGCCTAACCTTCCCTGACTACACTATCTAATTGCTTTTCAATTATTTTCCCTACTTTCTTTTTGATGATGAATTGTTTGAGAATTCCAATGCATGCTGGGATACTCATATAAAGCGTTATAGGGGTCAGAGGCTGCAGTCACTGCCATAGTCTCTGCCCCTTCCCTGAAACTAAGTGTCATCAGTGACGGTTGCTTCAGTGGCTGTACTATTCCCTATGCATTGTACGCTGTGCAATGTGCACAATGACAATGTGCGCTCTGTTGTCAGCTCAGATCAGCAGTAATGAGTCTACAAGATAGCGGTGTCAGAACACCCGGTGTCCAGAGACCAGTGATATCACTGGTCGATGCTGGTCTCTGCACGGCAGGTACTCTGACTACATGATCTTTTGCCAGCTCATTACTATTGATCTGAGCCAGCAACAGAGAGCGCGCTGTCATTGTGCACATCGCACAGTGCACAACGCGCAGGGACTTGCCCAGCCGCTGAAATGGCCATTACTGATGACACTTTGTTTAAGGCCCCCTTCACACGTCCGTGAAAATCACGCACGTGTTTCACGGACGTGTGCCGTGTTTATGGCACTACGTGTATTCTCCGTGTGTTATACGTAATAACACACGGAGAACGTAAAGCCCTGCCTTACCTTTTTCTTCCCGAGCTGTCTGTGGTGCTGAATGACAGCGTCCATCACAGGCCACGCCCCGCTGAAGCTGCTTACGACCCCCAGTGAAGATGATGCGTTGTTCAAATTCACTGGGGGTCAGATGACTGGCAGGACTCGTGGAGGTGAGTGTGTATTTTTTTTATTTTTAACACATGTTAAACACATGTTTTTAACACATGTGTTTCTCCGGCGCGTGTCACGTGGGCCCGAATCCACACTACTTCCGTGTGGTACGTGTGCGGGCCGTGTGACACCCGTGCTGCCGGAGAAACATGGACATGCATCTGTGTGGAGCACACGGGCTCACGTGTGCTCCACATGGAGGCACGGGCCAATGGCTGCACACGTGAGTGCACATAAACCCATTGATTTTAATGGGTTTACGTGTGCCCGTGTCTCCGGTACATGCAGGTACGGACCTAGCACGTACCGGAGACACGTGCGTTTGAAGGGGGCCTAAGGGAGAGGGCAGAGGCTGTGACAGTGACTGCAGCCTCTGCTCCTGATGACGCTTCGTTTGAGTATCTCATCATGTACTGGTATTCTCAAACAAATCATCATCAAAAAGGAAGTAATGAAAAAAATTAGAAAAGCAGTTTGATAGTGTAGACATGGAAGGATAGGGAATTTTTAATTCAAGTATATTAGAAAATAGTTTAGATTATAACATTAAATAGATAGGGATTTAGAATGAAAATTAATTTGGTCTTCGGACTACCCCTTTACGTTGGCATGGACTAGCACAAGCAAAAAGACACATTTTAATATCTCCCAAGGACACCCTCACCTTATTCTTAGAAATAAACATTTCATTCTAAATAATTCAACACATTTACAAAGTCATCATTTTCAGATTTTAAGCATGTAGTTGTCCAGTTTTGCATTTACAATAAGTAGTTGTTGGCAACATGTTTTAGATACACAATCATAGAGAAGGTAGCTCAATATATAAAATAAAATACATTATTTGGTCAATATTTTACATTGTTTTTCATAACTAAAATAATATTTTAATGTACGCACCCTTTAATTACCCACTAAAGTAAGTCTGATGTAATAGTGGTGCAATAAGACTGCAGAGTAATTGGAGCAATGGTATAACCGTTGCACAGCAGACATTAGCATTATAATGAATGTTCTCACTTGAAGCTTATAATTATGTTTTTTTTCTCTTCTCGCTCCCTTGCAGTCTAATTAATTATGAATAGAACTGGATGGAGTAACACAGACATTGTATTTCTATTTATGGCTGAGAAACGCTAGATAAACTCTAATGGACCTAGATAGAAATTAAGTGTGTTGTGAACTCTTTCAGAATGACAGCATCTCGCGCTCCCTATGGTGCCTCCCTAAGGGATCGCATGTTTGGCAGGGTGAAATGACTTTTTTATTGTATTGATTAGAAGGATAGATTACATAATTGATTTGATTTGGTTGTATTTGCATTTCAAATTGCATATTCATTATTATGTAAATATCCAAGTTTTCATCCATCCATGTATTTGACAGAAATAAGAAATGAGAGACACACCACTAATTAACAACAAAGAGAAGTACTTAAAGTGTGAGATTTATTAATGATCTTAGTTAATGATGCTGTAGTATTATTAAGTTACATTTTCAATACAATTAAAATGTATCTGTCTCTAGTATAAGAGCAAAGACAAGATGTGATAATCTATGAAGAACTTTCAAATTAATTGTACTAATAACAATACTTAAAATTCGGCAGCTCCACTTATGAGTAGGACCTTAACTAAAGATGAGCCAATTGATATTCTGACCCCATCAGTGGCCCATAGAAACTGACCACTAGCCATGCATTCAGGCTCCTACCTGCCGGAATACTTGTGACTCTTCTGGCTAAGGACTCCAGCAGGTAGGAGGCAATTCGCAGGGCAATCATCTAGCACAGGGGTCAGGAACCTATTTCTCGCAAGCCAGAGGTGGCTCTTTTGATGGCTGCATCTGGCTCACAGGCAAATCTTTCAGTTTGTAAGATGCACTTTTTTCCCCTAAAACTGGGGGGAAAATGGGGGTGCGTCTTACAAACCGCATATGACTTACGGAGGTGGCAGTGGTGGTGCAGGGTTGGAGATGCTGCAGGCTCGTCGGGTGTCGCAGTGGCGGGCGCCATTGATCTGTGGGCTGCTTTGATCTCCCACAGTTGACGAGATCAACTTCAAGAAAATAGCCGCGGAGGAGGCACGGTCGCAGTTAGGACCCCTCGGCCATTTTCTTGAAGTCCATCACGTCGATCTGCGCATGCGCCACGGCCATTTTCTTGAAGTCGAACTGCAAGTCAACTGCGGGAAATTCAAAGCAGCATGCTGGCAGATTGTTGCCCACCGCCGTGACACCCCACGATCCTGCAGCAGTATCACCAACCATGCACACAATGACCCTCCTGAGTCGCGACACCCCCTCCTCCATGCCCGCAGCATCACCTACCCTGCCTCCTGGGACCTTCTGAGCAGCTCAACCACTGGCGTTTTCCCCTGGTCAGCATGGCTCTCACGGATTTATATTTTAAAATATGTGACGTTCATGGTTCTTTCAGCCAAAGGTTCCCGACCCCTGATTTAGCAGGTATGTATGACTACATGGTCTCTGGACCAGGATGCTACTAATTTTACTTGTCACTACTTCCCTTATACCATCATGTAAGTATAAAAGTATGAATTTCAGCACAAGCACTCAGACTTTAAGTATACATGTTTAAATGAAATGTTGCTTTACCTATTGCATGTAATTCAGAAGAAGTAAATAGTAGGCAAATTTAAAGTAGAGACTCATAAAAGACAAGTGTAATGTCAGCATCCTCGCAGCGACACTGACATACTCAAGACGGCGGTCATCCGGCAGCCTCTCCCTCACATGTGCTGGCTCCCGCCGCCATCCCCTGCTTCCAGGCCACATGCGCAGGTCTCCTGGCAACACACTGAAGGCCCTGTTACACATAAAGACGTATCTAACGATATATCGCCAGGGTCACGGATTCCGTGATGCATATCCGGCATCGTTAGCGACGTCGTTGCGTGTGACAGCAAGGAGCGACTGTTAATGATGGAAAATACTCACCTTATCGTCTATCGTTGACACATCGTTCCTTTTCTAAAAATCGTTGATTGTTGAACTCGCAGGTTGTTCGTCGTTCCCGAGGAAGCACACATCGCTACGTGTGACACCTCGGGAACGACGAAGTATAGCTTACCTGCAGTCGCCAGCAATGTGGAAGGAAGGAGGTGGGCGGGATGTTATGTCCCGCTCATCTCCGCCCCTCCGCTTCTATTGGGCGGCCATTTAGTGACGCCGCTGTGACGCCGAATGAACCGCCCCTTAGAAATGAGGAGGTTCACCGGCAACAGCAACATCACTTAGGCAGGTAAGTTCCGTGTGACGGCTCCGAACGATATTGTGCGCCACGGGCAGCGATTTGCCCGTGACGCACAAACGATGGGGGCGGGTGCTTTCACCAGCGATAACGCTAGTGATATCGCTGTGTGTAACACCCTCTTTAGGTCTCGCGTACGCACACCCCTGTTTCTTCAAGGGGCAGTGCAAGGAATCTGGAAGTGTCCCCAGCCTATTGCTGGGAGGCATTAGGTATTTAAGGCACCTTCCCATACTAGAAGGTTTCTGAGCAACATTGTTTTTAGTTAGTCCTGTACATGCTAGTTTTTTGTCAAGTTCCTGAACCTGTATCCTGACCTGTACCCAAAACCAGTTCGTATCCTGCCTATACCTGAATCTGTCTTGTCTGTTGTACCTAAATTCCAATCCTGCCCGAGTACCTGAACCCGTGTTATGGCCTGTCTATGGGGACCTGAATCATGCTCTTTAAAATGGTATAAAGGCCTAGGGGAGTTAGAGCAGGCGCATTACACTCATCAGTTTCCACACGGCTGTAACACTATTTCCAGGGCCACTTATTAACTTCATGCATATGCACTGCTTCCCCCGCCCATTAGCAGACCCAGCATCTGTGACTGGTTGAAGTCAGACTGCGCCCCAATCCCTGTGTGACAGCGTGTCTGACTGCTTGCAATCGCACACACTGTGTGTGTCCCTATAATATAAAAATAAATATATTAAAAAAAATTGGTGTAGGGTCACTCCTTATTATGATACCCTGCAGAGATAAAGCATATGGCTACAGGCTGCAGCCTCTAGTCATGTGCTTATCTTGGCTGTGTATCAAAATAAGAGGGACCCCATGCAGCTTTTGAAGAAAAAAGTTATTTATACAAATAATTGTAAAAAACGGAGGTGCAGTCCCCTACAATTTCATACCCAGCCATGATAAAGCTGACAGTTGGGGGCTAGTATTCTCAGGCTGGGGAGGCCCATGGTTATTGGGCCCCCAGCCTAAAAAAAACAGCTTGCATCTGCTTAGATGTGAGAATCTTGACACTTTACCCAGGTTATGCCAATTGCCCTGGTGTGGTAGCAAGCAGGGTAATAAGGGGTTAATGAAAGCTCACAACTGCCACTAAGCCTTAGATTAGTAATATGAGGTGTCTATGAGACCCCCCCATTACTAATCTGTAAGTGAAAAGAAACAGAAACATTGGAAAAATCCTTTATTTGAATTAAAATACAAAAAGCACACTCCTTCACCCCTTTATTAACCCCAAACACCCAGTTCCAACATAATCCACACGATGTCCCATGACAATTCCTACTCTGCTATATACATACTGCAGACATAGCGCACACGCACAGAACATTTCCGCTCCCTGTGGCTTCAGTCAGAGACTGACTTAGCCACAGTGATGAGCATTCAGAGACCTACATCTCCTGGCAGGAAACCACGTTTTTTTTGTTTGCCAAGAGATGCAGATTTGGGGCTGAAATTTATACACCATATTCCTGCACATATCTGCAACTTCTGGCCAAAAAGCGCATCAAAACATGATGTGGTTTTGATGCAATTTTTTTGCCAGGAGATGCAATTCATTTTCCAGTTTCAATAGTGGAACACAAAAATGAAATACAGTGGAACTTTGGTTTACAAGAACAATCCATTCTGGGAGTGTGCTTGTAAAGCAAGTTACTCGTCTAGCATGCAAAATATCCCATAGGAAATAATGGAAGCTCAGACAATTCGTTCGACAACTTGTGCAATGTCCCCTATTGTGCCATTCCACACACGTACAAACACACACATATTATGCTCACCTTACCCTCCGCTCCCTCGCCGGCCTCCTGGTTC